>NC_045172.1:5339851-5420493 GCF_900700415.2 Clupea harengus | reverse complement strand
CATCTGAGACCACAAAGTAATTTCAGCCTGAACCTAAATAACTCTGTCCAGACAGAGGCAGATGCCAGTCTTTTTTCCTCCGTAGAAAACACATTTGGAAGTCTCTTCAAAGCTGTCTGTCTCAGCCCGCTCATTAGATGAATCCCTGTGGATCATGAGATGGACGCATATAAAAAAAGAAATGACCCCTTTCACATGCAAAAGCTTGGCTTCCTCAGTCGAGGCGTTGGTGTTTTTTGGTCTGTGCACAGTGGATCCATCTAGCAGTGTCTGCTATCTCTCAGCTGGCTGGCCTCACAGTTGACTGAGGTGGCCATCCGCCCCTCACATTTTATGAACTGTTTTACTAGCTAGCAGACTGCACCTGGTACTCCGCCGCGCTGAGTTCAGCAGGGACAGAGGTGCTACTAATGAGTACATTTGTTTGCCATCATAAAGTTAATTCGGTTCCCCTCTCCACCCCTCATAGACCTGGACAGATGTCCTATTTCTCCGGCGCGCCCTCAATGAGTTTTCACAAGCTATTAGCCTGGCCTGGTCGGCGGTGAGATGGATGCCGTCCAAGGTTTCAATTACGCGATAATGTCTCTTCCACGATAGGCTAGTCACGGATCTATCACCTTGCGCAGGCTCAAGTGGTCGAGCCACGTCCGCTGGAGGTGTTTCATAATCATTATGGGGGCGCCCGTCCCCAGCTATTCCAGCCGGCTCCTGACGCCTATTTAATGTTTCATAAACAGTGCATTTATTCAACAGTCCTGCCCTTGGCATCAGTCAATGTGCTGCTGCAGGGCCGCCTGCCCGCCTCCCGACTTAGAAGATGGCGCCTTGTTTCTGTTTTTTTTATATTATATATATATATATTTGTGTGTGTTGATATTTAGGCGAAAGAACATCTGTTGTCTCACAGTTAGTTCAAAAGGAGATAAGTGCAATCACATAATACATCAACCCACACAACCAGATCTTGATCTCTCCCATACGGCTGCTGTTCTCAGCTGAAGCTGTTTGTTCACTCTTTCCAGTTCTCTCTGAGGTTTCTGGTAAAAAAAAAAAGATAAATAAAATAAAATATATATATTATATATTTATATAGGTGGGTTCGGAATCTTCTCCTGCTGGAAAACAGGCCCTGGTGCAGCCGAAGGAGTGAGCATGTCTGATAGGGCCACGGGGATCAGGATCTGCCAGTTCACTCATGAAATCCCCAACGGAAGGGGGGCCCTGTCAGCTGAGTGGTTTAACTCTTCTTTTCACACTGATTTCAGACCAGTCTTATCGTGCAACAACAACGGACCTGAAGCTCAACAGGATGTACTATTCTGCATGCCATGTCATTTTCATTGCAGTATATCCATCTTAAGGAAAACTTTTGCTTAGATTTTACAGCAAAATATATAGTCAATGTCAGGCAATATGACGAATGTCATCCTGATTCTCCTTATTCAGGTATTCTCCATTTTCACAGCAAATGACATGGATGCATATATTTTCATGACTCATCTGAAGCAGGTGTTACACTTCATAATGAATGTCAAGTCCACAACTGAGAGCATGTTATGCTAATGCTTTCATTTCAGGCGAAGCACATCTTCCCTGCCCTGAGATGAATAGCTATTTGCATTTCTCTTTTTTCTGATTCATCACTACAAACCCTCAGGTGCTCTAAGCCTGGGATGCTGCTGAACAGACACACATGAGAAGGCTGTGGCGCAGCCAAGGACCAGCATGCTTTGCCCTGCACCTCAACAAGTAATATGACGGAGAGGGTCTCTGGAAGGACGCTTTGCCCCGGGAGCTTCACTGGCACGCCATGTGTTCCGCTCTGCAAGGCGGCCGCAGGGCCTGGCCCAGCTGTTTTCTGCGTTCTGCTCTACACCTGACCCCCTGTGTGCTATCAGCACAACGAAGGAAAAAGCAAAGAAAGAGAAGAAAGAAAGGAAGGAAAAACTAAAATAAATCCCAGAAGAGTCCAGGCAGGCCGTTGTGCACCTGGAGAGGAGCCACAGGTAAGCATTTTTCGTGCCCTTGAGCTGTGTGCTGCTGTATTTGTGTGAGGCAATAACGTCGCTGTACGTCTTCTTTATATGTTAATTACATCCATTTAGAGATGGGCTGCTGTGATACGTCACAGTCAGATGTTACTGGAGAGGAGTGGGTGAATCAAAAATATGATATATAATAAATATTAATATAATCAAATATATGAATTTTAATATCATAGTAACTTGATAGTAACATATACCTGCTATGAGAATTACTGTGGTTGGGGATCCCATGGGGGGGCGTCTGTCAGTGGCTTTCTGAGGTGGTTTAATTTCGTACCGACTGTAGCATGATTGCCTGAAGCTCTCTGGCACATTACTGACTTCAATATGGCCCAGTGGAGACGTCCCAGCCAGGGGCCAGCAAGTACTGTCAGCAAAAACAGGTGTTTGTTTATGGCCATTTGTCAGTGTTTCTTTTCCTCCTCAGTTCTTCCTCAGGAATCAGTGTGATTCTCAGTGAGGACAGTACAGAGAGAGAGAAAGAGAGGGAGAGAGAGAGAGAGAGAGAGAGAGAGAGAGAGAGGCCGACAGATAGAGAGGCCAGAGAGGAAAAACATGGTGGCACATACTTCCTCCCGGTGCACTGGCAGGCTGACAGAGGCTCTTGTCTCATTTGCCAGTAGATTAGTCAGTCCCTTGCCCAAGGAGGCTGCACCCAGAACCCACAATGAGTAATTAGCCTGCAGCAGCCACCACATGCCTTCTCTCTCTCTCCCTCTTCTCTCTTTCTTCTCTCCCTCTCTTCTTTTCTCCTGACACTAGATAACTTAGCAAACCCCCCCAATTTATTTTTTCTTTCTTTTTCTCACACTCGGCCCATCCGTTCTGAGCCAATAAATGACATGGGCGGTGCCAATTCATCTCTATAGAGAAAGACATTTTTAGGGACGTGTCGAGAATGAATGTCTCCATGTGTCACTCTCCAGTCTGGTCTCAGACGCTTAGCACTATTCTTACACACTCATCACAACTCGGAGTCGCTTCTCCTCTCTGTCAGACCTCATTAAGCCATTCTCTTCTAATGAAGATGCATTGTCCCCAACTAAAGACGCAACTGCAGCTGAATGAAAGAATGATTTAGTTAAAACTTTAATTAATTGCTTTATAGTCCAAAATGTTAATTGTTAATATGTCTGAGAAGTATATTCATGAATTATGTAGAGGGTAATGGAAAGGGCGGTTAAAATGGTGTGCAGAAATAAATGTTCACATGATAATATTTGATTACCATATGTCACTCATGCCTAATAATCTCTACATGCCAGTGACAGTTCATCATTTACAAGACGTTAAGGTGGCCATTTTAATATGGTCTTTCATCTAATTTTGTATACTGCTACAATGGAGATTAAGGAATCCTTTGAATGGGTAGGTTGCAGAATTAGCCCTAGCCACACACGGTTTCTGAATAAATGACTCATGTGAAACAAATGTGAAATCCCCCACAAGACAAAGATGTGAACGAGCAAGCCAGTGAGATAAAAAAAAAAAAGAAAAGAAAAAGAAATTGAGATATAGCGATGCAGTCGACAGATTAAATCAACAGTGAATAATTAACACGTGGAAATGGATTCAGGCGCAGAGGGTGGTCCAAATGGTAGGTTCTCTTTTCTTCCGCCTTCAGATTTCCCCCGCCTTTAGTTTATCCCCAAAGATGCAGGCGAGCAGTTGCCTTTAATGTTCAGTGGCAAATTAACTTTGCAGGCAACCCAGTGAAAACCTTTTTTTTTTCTTCTATAAAACATGTTTTAAGAAAAGAAATATCATTCAGCTGGGGAAGGGGCTCTGGTCAGCTGGAGTGATTTTGCTTCAGGGCTTCATACAGACGCATTCGCTTTAAAACACTCAAATCTTGACAAAGAGAATGAACATTCTCAATATAAAAGCTTTTTTTGTATTATTCCTGCCTGGAATTCACAACAATTGCCTACCTGCTGGTGCTTATTGTAATGCAAGAACACTTTTGTGATAAAAAAAAATAACCACCATGTTTTTGACCTGTTTCAATGATTCAAATTTTTTTTGAGTTGAGTCTGAGTTGAGTTTGAGTTCTTGTGGCAATACACAGAAGCTATAGGGGAACAATTCAACCCACCAACAAGGTGGTTCTCTGTTACCTCCAGAACAAAACTCGTTTTCAGATACAGAATGATTGTACAGTCCCGAATTAATTACTGAGAGACTAATGCATCACATTTAGTTGAAAGCCTGACAAAAATGAAAAACAGAATCAGATGATGTGGTCGAAACAATGGTAGTAAATAGGTCTGAGAATTGAGCTTGAAAGTCTGAGTAGTTTTCATCGCCTTGGATAATGCAGGGCATAAGTGAAAAGTGAGGTGTATACTGATACACACCATTTACTTACTTTATAGATCAGGAATAGCTTTATTTGTGAGTGCACCCGAGGAGTGTCACACTGTAAAAGGACAATCCGTTCTTTTTCTTTCCTGTCTCTGCACCCAGCCTCAGAAACTCTCCAACCAGCTCCAACCGTTTTGCATCATCTGAGTAGAAAAGGATTCAGGATGCAGTCACCCTGACTCAGTCTGCTGATTTTCAGCACCTCCTCAAAGCAGTGAGATCCCTTAATGCACCTCTTCTCTCAGGGTGGTTTGATCATGTTGGTTGTTTCCATGTTTGTGTTCGAGATGAAGCTGAATTCATGTTTGGTGCTTTCTCTTTCTCTTTCTCCATCACATTACACCGGTCTCTCTCTCTCTCTCTCTCTCTCTCTCTCTCTCTCTCTCTCTCTCTCACACACACACTCACACACTCACACACACACACAGTTTAGATGTTGTGTGACAAATGTGGTTGGTATTGCTCACCTCTCTCAAAACTATGTGAATCCCACCAGTCTTGGAACTTCTTTAACACCTGATGGCTGAGAACGCAACCAATCAAAAACATTTTTCTGCTTCGAAGACCAAGAGCAGTTAGTGGTCACCATGTGTTAGGGAGCAGAAGGGCATTCTGGGAAGGGAGAGCTCATTAGCTGGATGCCCGCTACGGGTCTGCAGCTCCCACTGTGGCTCCTATTGTTCCGTCTCCATCATGCCGTAGCCATCACCCACCCATGGGAGCAATTAGCCGCTGACACTGGGAGTGCGGGATTCCGCTTGTGCACCTCTCCTTAACACTGCACCTGCACATTAGTCTGTCTAAGAGGAACGGGGGCCTTCGTTCCACTGCTGTCTTTTCTCCGTCTGTCTGTCTGTCTCTTTCTCACTGTCACATATGAGGATGGACCCACGTACACATAAACATGCACACACACACACACAGACACTCGCATACTCACACGCACACTATCATGCATGAAGATGGAGACTCACTCAGTCATAAACACACACACACACACACACACAGGCACAAACACATGCACACACACACACACACACAGACACTCGCATACTCACACTATCATGCATGAAGATGGAGACCCACTCAGTCATAAACACACACACACAGGCACAAACACATGCACGCACATGCACACATCACACGTTACTGTCCATTATCCCCCATTCAAATCTCATCTATTTTCACAGAGTGCTTTCCATGCTCCTACATATTATCTCTGCCCTCTGCTCTCTTCTCTCTCTCCTCCATTTACTTCTTCTGTCCCCTGTCTCACCCTTTCCCTTTCCTCATCCTCCCTCCCTGCCTCTCTCTCTCTCCTTTCTTTACACAATATTGTCTTATCTCTCTCTCTCCTCTCTCTCTCTCCCGCTCCTTTCAACACCCATGCATGCTTTTCCACGTGTTTTCTCCGGTGCTCATCACCTCATCTCAATTTTCTCATTTTCATTTCCCTCTTGCCACCCTCTCCACCAACCGTGTTGTATTCAGATGCCGCACGGCACATTGGGTGCGAATGGGATTCCATGGCAACCTGTGACCCTTCATGGTCAAAGAGCACAACACACACCCACAAGCAGATAAACTCGTACACACTTGCACACACACACACACAAACACGTGCACACACACAAACATGTAGGCAGATACATACACACACACACACACACACACACACACACACATTCAGACGAGTACAAATAATGAAGACCCACACACACACACACAAACAAACTAATTTACTCAGACAGGAATCCACAGTGCATCCCTCTCAAGTCTTAGTGCGTGGTGTGGGCGCAGACTTCATTATTCATAACGAGATATGCACAATGACACAGTGAGCCGCCCAGGTCTGTTAGCAGGGCCCGCAGTGTATTTTTAAGGCCGTCGTGAAGGACATAATAAATGCAGATTCTCCAGTCTAATGAAATGGTGTCAGGGAGCAACACTTGCAGCCTGGGCCTGTCACTGCCTCAGTGTGGGGCCCTCTGCTTCAGCAGCCTGGGCCCGCACCCTCTAGCTCATTAGCCATGGCAGTGACGTGAGAGATGAGTGCTAGCTCATGAGGAAACTTAAGTGGGTCACAGGGTTCACACGATTTGGCTCATAATGTCAACAACAGCGCTGTGGTGTGCATTAGTGTGCATTTAGAATTGATTTAGAGATTTGAATGAAGTAAAAATAGAAACATAAAAAAAACCTGATATGACATTAAGTATGTTACAGGTATAGCAAATATAATTTTATTTCCTCACATTTGACATTATTTAAGTTCACACTCAACTTAAACAGCAACAGCAAAGATACATTTTAATTCTATTTTCAGTGGAATGACATGGAAAGATCAAAGACAAACCTAGTGCTACTGAATTTATTTTAGACAGAGGTAATCTATGGGATCTTGTCTGGCAATATGTTCAGAATAGTATCTGTATAAATCCAAGGATGACATGCCACATATGTAGGGGCAGTGACAGGTCCAGACTCATGCATTACTCAAAAGTGATTTTGATGGAACGTATGTGCACTCTCAGACAGACACGCGCGTGCACACACACACACACGCATGCACACACACACACGCATTCCACGAACACACAGAGAGAAAGAGGAGACACACACATGCACACATAACACAAACACAGAGAGAGAGAGAGACACAAACACACACACACACACACACACACACAGAAGACACACATACACACACATACCACAAACACACAGAGAGAGAGAGAGAGGAGACACTGACACACACACACACACACACACACACACCACAAACACACACACAGAGAGAGAAAGAGAGAGAGAGAGAGAGAAGACACTGACACACACACACACACATATATCACAAACACACAGAGCGAGAGAGAGAGAAAGGAGACACTGACACACACACAGAGAGAGAGAGAGAGAGAGAGGAGATATACCCTCACACACATACACAATTCCAGCAGTCAGTCCAATATGATAAACCGCGGTCGATGCCACGAGGTTACAGAGGCATGAGGAGTGAGCCCTACCTGTCAGTCACAGACAGAGTGGTTCCTCAGCTACCCAGGTGAGTGCTGCTCCCTCTGAACCCACACAAGAGAACAGACACATGGCACATGGCACAGAGGGCTGCTGCTGATGACAAGCAGACTGAGCAGAGGGGAGGGACAGTGCGTTGGATCAGGAGAATGTCCCGGGTGAATGTTCCTGTGGGCTGAGTTATGTAATCTGGTGATTATTCAGAAATAAAGATGTATTTTGGGGCACTTTCTGTGATTAATCCTAAATTAGCGACACATTATACATGTTCCTGTGGCCTACATCAAAGTGTTTTCCCTCTCAGTTTAGTACTGTTAGTCTCTTAATCAAGCACTAATGGGAAAGTACATGGAAAAGCACTACACCTGAATACAGAGGCTTACATACAATGCATCTGAAAGGATTGTGTATTGTGTTGCATGGTGTTTATGTTGTCACGGTGTTATAGTTGTATGTATTTTGTAGTTAGTGTCAAGATATGATGGTATTAAGTTAATGTTGGTTAAAGTTAATTAAACCTGACGTTGAGCACATGAGCTAAAGACTAGTATAATAGTGAATTAATGAAATTGATCTGGTTTACATTTGGCCTTGTTCTGTTCCCAAGTGTCCTGTTATGTAGCGGGTTATCACCTGGTATGTCATTAGGCTGCCAGTGTATGCACAACAGAAAATCCTGCAAATGCTATGTGCAAAGTGTGGAGAGCCCTGTGGGTCTTGTGGGAGGACTAAAATACAAGGCCGTAGGCTGCCACGACCAGCTTAATTAGGCGCCCTATGGACCACGGCAAAGATTTTCCGGCTCTCTTAACACTGCTGGAACCGAAGTTAAAAAGTGACAGCAAGTAAGTACATTTAACTTCCTGTTTTTGAGGATTATGGCTTCTGCAAACTTTTGAATATCTCTGTGCGGTCTGTGCTTCCGTTCCTCTCTCTCGGGATCATAGGCGGAGATCCCGGGGGGGACAGGGGGGACGTGTCCCCCCCTACCATAAAGTTGTCCCCCCCAACAGTCATTGTAAATACAAATAAATCATTTGAATAATATAGTAATTAGGGTGACCAGACATCCTCTTTTAACCGGACATGTCCTCTTTTCGAGACCTACAAAAAATGCGTCCGGCAGGGATTCCAAAAGCAGACGTGGATTTTGCCTTGTCGGATATTTATGTTCCTCTGTGTATTTTGAAAACGAATTATGACATCCCTGCATGTGAAAAAGATGGCAAAACTTCGTCGAGGGGGGAGGGGGCGGGGTCATCTGCAATTTTCCTGTGTCCACCCCGCAGGAATTACTCTCTGAAATTTGACTGTGTATTGTCCCCCCCTACAACGAAATGGGATCTCTGCCCCTGCTCCGGATATATCCCACATCACAGCTCTGCCGAACAGATGGACTACTTCTAAACGGACGTCTCTCTGCATGGTAATACACTGTACACCCTGTAGGTGTCCCAGTCAGTAACTGCAGCCCAGTGTCATTGCTCAGATAAATGCAATAGACACATGGCCAGTAAACCACCACCATTGTTTACCTTTAATATGAACCTCTCTTTCGGTGAGAAAACATGCAACTTCCTTGTGGTGCACTAGTCCTAGATAGGTGTCCATGAAGTTGTTAAAGAAAGTATTAGTATATTTTATCATGAATGTCTTTTTGTTTTAAGGATTGTTCCAAAATGCTGTGTGCCCTGCGTTCTCCATGTAGATTGGACTTTGGAAGACAATTAGCAGTCAAGAATGTTAACCCAGAAACCTCACGTATATGTTTACATAAGATAAGAAGGAATTGGGGGGTTGTGAAATGTCTTGTTGCTGGGCAGAAGTAAAATTCAGCTAAAGTGCAGGTATCCTAAGTGTATCCCAGAATCCTGTCTGCCATCCTGTGTAAACATTGGATTTTCAATAAAGAGACTTGTTTCCGCATAGCACGTCAGAGAGACCCTGGTCAAGGTGTCTGCTCTCCGCCGGACGCGGCGTAAACAAGTCCAGTTCACTTCCATGCTGGGTGGTGTCTTTAATCTGCTAACTAACTGTTTAGGGTCTTTTCCCTGACAGAAGTGCAAAGTGTATGTGTTTGTTTTCAAGCTCAAGCTCCATGTTTGAAGATGACACTTTTTGATAACCACGTAAACATTTCGATGACAGCTGTTGGCCTTGACACTCCTAATAGTAGCCATAACATTCTTGGCAGTATGAGTTGCCAAAGGCTCATTGCTCATGCACTATATAGGCAAATGTCTGGCTAACATTCATGTCTGGCTAACATCATGTCTGGCTATATAGGCTAATGTCTGGCTAACATCATGTCTGGCTTTGCTTTGATAGCCCCCCAGGTCAGAGAAGATGCTCTCTCCTTTGTGTCTTGTTTCAATTTAATCTGGAGCCCTAAACACAGGCAGGGGATAAACATCCTAACAGGATACGGTTAGGGGACCTTTTCATTTTTTTGTCAAGGGAAGCTATAGTGCTGGTCTCCTGCATTTCTTTTTTTCTGTTCCTTTTGTAAAAAAAAAACGGAGCTTTCCCATGCTCTGAGCTAGTTGCCTGTTTGGGACAGAAGTAATGGATCTTGTGGTGGCACTGGTGTAATGATGTCCCTGGCTCAACAGACCCCTTCACCCCTGGCCCTTAGCCAGCATCCATAACAAACCAGCCACCAGAGCTATGGCAGCCAGAGACACTTTCTTTTCTTGTCTCAGGATCCAGAGAAAAATCATCATGTTCTTTACGGCGGACAGAATGAAACAGTTATAGCTTGACCCCTCTAGCCTTCCTAAACTATGGGAGATTGCGTTATTATTGTATATGGTGCCATTTCATGGTCTTGAAAAAAGAAAATGAAAAAAGTAGAGGTTAATTTCAGTATAGGTGAAATAGGTGGAAATTTACTAGGGATCACATGTTGCATGTGTGACAGCTCGACCTGGTTTAAACTCTCAATTGTTACATTATTTAATAATGTAACTATTACAATTAACACTATATTGGGAATTAGATATATTAATACATGAAAGTACCAATTTCACCAGCATATTAGCGAGTGAGGACTGTTTATTTTGTTATGCTGTTTATTTGAGTGTTCTGTTCTAGAATGATGTGGTTCATGACTCCCTTTTGAGTCCTGTGTTAGCATGTTATCATTTCATCTGTGTGCTATGCTGATTTAGTGCTGTATTAGTTTAGTGTGTGAGTCTAGCGTATCTGTCTATGTTAATGTGTTCGTCAGTGTAATGTAAGACCTATCTCTCGTTCTCCTCATTCTGTGTGTGTGAATGTGTAGGTGTAATAAACGGTACTCCTGGGGGTGTGTGGTGTGTTGGAGCACAAGAGTTGCCTTGAGATCTTTGTCTCTTTGTCTCGCTGAGCCTCTTGCCATGCTAGCTCACCACATTGGTGTTAGAAGAGAGAGAGATCAAGGAACTGGAGTGGGCCTTGGAGCAGCTCCGCTTGTGCTTGGAAAGGCCTGGCACGGCGGAAGACACGGGGTCTACCATTTCACTGGTGCAACCTTGCATCATTCCAGGCACCACCGGCCCTCTCAGTAGAAGGAGGAAGCCATTTCAAGTCCAGGAGTTCTAGCTCGCCAACATCCGGGACCCGAGCATCATCAGCCTGGACCTGCTGACCCGCTGGGGACCCTGTGTTAACGTGTTGGGTGCAACCATCACCCTCAGACACAGAGACCATGGTGCTCCAGTCCACTCATGGGAAGAAGAACGGACCCAAGGATCCACGAGCCAGTCGCCAAGCAGCTGCCACCCCACCAGCACTGAGCCCCTGTGCCTCACCGCTCCAGCAGCCCAGTCCAGCACCCAAGCTGCCGACACCGCCAGCCAGACGGGAGCCTCCACGCCGCCGTCATCGCCACCAGCCGAGGGGGTTTCCATGTCGACACTGCCAGTCCAAGGCTCTTTTGCACCACTGCGTCCAGCCCCGGGTTCTTCTGCACCACTACTACCACCAGCCAGGGGGTCCTCTGCATTGTAGCTGCCAGCCCAAGACACTGCCAGCCTAGGGGTCCTGTACTGCCGTGGGCTATACTGCTGTGAGGCTGTTTCCTACCCTTCACTGTTCCATGAGCCTCTGCCATTGCCAAGGCTTGTGATCGTGCTGAGGCCGACTGTGTCCTGATAGCCTCAGCTAACCACTGGTAGGGGGATGTGTGGCGTGCCGGGGGTCTCCCAGCATGCCGTGCAATAAGGACTGTTTATTTTGTTATTCTGTTTATTTGAGTGTTCTGTTCTAGAATGATGTGGAACACGTCTCCCTTTTCTGTACTGTCATGTTATCATTTCATTTGTGTGCTATGCTTATTTAGTCCTGTATTAGTTCAGTGTGTGAGTCTAGCGTATCTGTCTATGTTAATGTATTCTTTAGTGTAATGTAAGACCTGCCTCTCGTTCTCCTCATTCTGTGTGTGTGAATGTGTAGGTGTGTTGTTGAAGCTAATAAACGGTACTCCTGGGGCTGTGTGGTGTGTTGGAGCACAAGAGTTGCCTTGAATCATGAGATCTCTGTCTCACTGAGCCTCTTTCCACACGTACTCACCACAAGACTGCCCTCTGTATAATGACAATAATAATTCACAGACATTCCACATAAACTCTTCAAAGGACTAAGAAAGTCTAAAAGAAAATACAGTTCCAAAACAACAAAGTTTATTTCAAGGAGATGGTTTCTTGCAACATTAAAAAGGGTATATAGACAAAGAATCTGGGTTAAATGTCTCCAAAATGTCTTTTGTTTTTGGAGCCACCAGAAACTGGGGTACACAGAAATCAAAGCTTCCCCTCAAGGCAAAGGCCCAAAACATGAACAAATAATCTGAACTAGCGGGGGGCAGGTACAAAGGAGAAAGTAAAACACAGTGACTTCAAAAACATTCACGAGGGGCAGGCACAGCAAATCAATGTCGCCATTCACTTGAAGTGAATTCATTCCAATACTTTCATTCTCAGTCATGTTAGTTGCATTGGCAGATTTGTATTGATCCATTCAGACCATGTATCACCATTCACTGTGTCAGGAACTTTTTGTGAGACACCAGAAAAGAGTCTATTTACATTTACTGCCAATATCTACCAGTCTGTACATGCAATACATCACTGGTTGAAAGATCACATTCATCTTCATTACTGGAAACTCATATTTAATGCATTTCTTTTGGTTGGCTTTATTTATCTTGTAAAAATCTTCAAAAAAAATTAAAATAAAAAGCAGTCAGACAGAACATATCAACAGCAGGCACCCACTGACAGAAAAGTTGTTGTCTCTATTGAGGGAAGGGAAGAGGCTGGTTGGCTGTGAGCCACGGCTGTGTTTTGGCAGAGGTGTCAGTCAAGTGTCAGCCTTGGGGAAGGCCACAGTGAGGAGAGGAAGAGAGAGAGAGAGAGATAGGGAGAGAGAGAAAGAGAAGGGGGAGAGAGAACAAGACAAAAAGAGAGAGAAAGAGGAAGGGACGGAGAGACAAGGCCATACCGAGGGGATGGTGGAGATGGTAAGTTGGAGAGAGAGAGAGACAGAGAGACAGAGAGAGGGGAAAGACACAAGACTGTATTCCAGCTGAGTTCTGCCACATTCCCTTATGCCCTGGCTATGCCTCCTCCAACTACCTGATGCCGCCCCCCCCCCCAAATAACTCTATAACACCCAGACACGTGACACGTCTCATGAGTGAAATACAGTGGCCTAGAAAATAAAGGATTCTATTTCACATCCCAACTGCAAGAATATGTCCATGTAGTATTTTGCAGGCCCCAAGAGTAATGTAGAAAGGTAGGTAAGGCAGTAATACAATAGAATGCTTGTAGGGAATAAATCAAACTACGTCTATAGGGCTCCTGGTTGTTATAGTAGGAGACTTGGATTTGGAACAGTCATTACAACAAAAAGGAGTCACATGGACACACCATTACCACCTAAGGGGTTATGTATAGCTTTCTAGTCACTATTGCAAAAAACAAAAAACAAAAAAAATAAAAACATCAGGACCTCGGTGGGAAGTAGGGTAATATTATTTAAATGTGTCAAGAGATAGAAGGTTCTGTATAACAGATGTAATGCCACGTTGCAGCTTACTAGTTTGCTGTAGTCCACAAGGAATCAAAGCTAGTAATATAACAAAATGGCTGCCTGTGGAAGTGGTTTGGTGTGGGGCTCAGCAGGCTTTTATTAAGAAATAACAGACCTTATATTATAGCCAGGGCATAGCACACTTTCAATAAATATTCTCCATTGATTAGCAATGATGCTAGACGTTTTGCTTGTCTGTGAAAGTATGGTCAACCTTGTCAGAACAGCCATACGGCACAGCATTGCAATTTTACAACAGTATTTTCGACCCTTGAAACGGCAGTGATTATTTTGATGTGCAGAGCCGAATCCATCGAGAATGCACATCTATTATCCCGTTTTAATGCACTGGAAGGAGCATTAAACTTTAAACTTCTCATAATTGAAACCTCTGGTGAGCACTTAGCCAAGATGAGGAAATTAGAGTGTCTGCCAAGGCATTTAGTCCCACGCACATCCCTCTTTTTGCACAGCAACAGCAGAAGGCATCTCCTTACACACCTCCATATTTAAACACAGCAGCCTCATTGTGAAAGTGACTTAACAATGTCTTCTTTAGAAAGTGGCACATTCTGTCCAATGACTGACTGTGTTGAGAGTCTGGTGTTATATCATCATCAAGATCGGCAACATTTGGGGCTTAGTTGAAAATGTCAACCGAAGTATTCCTTCTGTGTCATTTGTTTTTAATGGAAGAAAAAAAAATGAAGACTTAAGTAATTCCCTATACTGTGCAAGACTGACACCATTAGTGACACATTTGTGTCACATCACAGAGTCACTATTTATGTGGAATTATTATGAATGCATGAAGTACATGCAGCATTGTTATACTATAGAAGAGATATGTGCCAACTTTTGTGTCCCTTTAAGATGCAAAGAGCACTGGGTGTGGAGGAAAATAATTGTTTTGCATAGTTGATAATTAGGTCGATTCCTGAATCCTGGTCTAAATAAATGAGGCTGCAGAATATTCATCCATATCTTATTCAGCAATCTTTTAGATTCATCTCTCATGTAATAATAAGATTGGAGTGATCAGAGTTTGCTGACTGACACTGTAGAATAAATATATATTTAAAAAAAATGTGAAAAGTATACCAGTCGGGTCACTTGAGCTGGGGCCTAACGTAGGCCTTTGGCCTCACTCTAATCTACATTCCCAACCATCTGATGGGTATGTTAAGACAGACCTGCTCAAAAGAGTGGGTCACTGCAAAGCTGTTTGTTGCATTTGCTGTCATAAACAAGCCAAGATGGGTTTTTCAGAAAGCCTTGTTGAGTCTGAACATTGTAAACAGAGAGGGTTATTTGCTCTATGAGTAACAATTACTTTTTTTTGTTCAATCCATGCCTACTTAATAACTCATTAATTTCCATTCTATATTAATGTAAGGTTTGAAATTAAAAGCTGTGGAAGACATGAGAGAGGTATGCTGTGTCGTGATAGATCAACCCCTCAAGGGTAGAGTCTATCACTCTCTGTAATTAATAGAGGCACTACGTAGGAATGAATTACCAATTCAGGAGAAATTAAGAGAGTCTGACTCTAAAGTTGCACTTGTGCAATTTAAGGTACATATAGATTTCATACTTTATACATATCGTATGATAACATCACATGTTATTATATACAGGTGTGCTGCATGGTTTCAGGGGAAAATAAATACAATTGAGAAAGTATATATTTTAAGGAGATTAAACATTAAAAAGTTAAAGTTAAAATGAAAAACAGTACCTAAGGAGAAAAGCTATTTATTTTGTATTGTATCAGACAAAGGTGCGTTGGACATGAGAATCAGTGCATCAGGAAGAATCATTTCAGAGGGTCTTGCCGGTCTAAAATGAATGTTGCATTCAAGGACTACACTGTGTTCTATGCATTCAAAATATACTCTGAAAATCAGCCTGGCTGGCACTTGAGCAAAACAGAGCATGTGTGCACCCATGAGCTTTAGCCTTGCAAGCACGCCTGCATACCATGTCCAAGGTTGATATCCATGGTCTTTCACTTTAGAATTTTTAATTGTTATTTTTAGATGATACAAATATGCTCAAATCATGGACACATAATAGGCAAAGTTATTAAACGAGAGGTCATCACTTATTCCATTTGTCTTAGCTTGGCTTTCTTTCTTCTTTCTTTTTAAGCAGCATTGAACCACCAAACACAATCTTTCTCATCAAATACACTTTCTTGCACAGGTGGCTAAACACCAGCCATTATGGGACGCTTCAGTGGTTTCTGCTACCCCGATACATTAGTCCGAGTTGACCCACTTAGGAGGCCCACCTCTGAAGAATTTTAGATTACCTTCCAGTTCCACTGACCTTCTCCCCACCACCCAATCTGCCCCCAACCCACTCCATCCCCTCCTAACTCCTTATTTGTGATTAGTGTGGCGCTGACCTGTAACAGTGATGTGTCATATTTCACCGTCTCTCTGATCCTCCCCCTTCCTTGTCTTCACCCCTCCCTGAGCCCCTCTCCATTGCAGAGTCCATTTCTTCGTGTATTAAAATGACGGGAGCAATAAGAAGCCTTATACATCACGGCCCCAACCTCACTGCGGTCAATATACTGGAGCCATGTCGCGGCTAGTGCTCGCTCTCCTAAACAATGTGCTTCCAATCATACTCGCTCATGTACTGTTCTGCAGCAGATATTATAGCATTTGCTGATTTAAGGGACTCTGCAGATTGTGTGCTGTTGACACAACTTGACCTCCTCAGAGCCAGTGGCAGTCCAGTCCTGGATCAAAGGCCTGACCGAATACACAATGCTGAGTGCCTCTTCTGTGAAAAAATATAACGTTACTGGGACAACTGTGGTGGTTAGAAAAGGCCTTCTTGTGTTAATGTCAACCATTGGTTTTATGATTATTGGCAGTCGTCACAATAACCTTTCAGTTAAGTGAATGATTACATTTGTACTCATGTATTTTTTCTAGACTCGCAAGCTAATTGTTCCCACAGATAGCTCAAATGGTTTTGAATGATTTGGGTCTTTTCTATTATTGGCAAATGCTCTAGGAGTCACTGAAACATCTTTAAATTATACAGATGTTAATATTGATGGGCCCTTGAACTCACGCAAGACTGCTTAATATCTATTCAGGGACTTTTAATTTTGAGTGTCTTCCTCTTAATCGCTCTCGAATGCTTTCCTCTTAAACACTCTTGAATGCTTTCCTCTTAAACTGCTTTGACGTTTACTTGTCTCTTCAGCCCAGGCACACAAAGCTAGATATCATTCTTCTAGGTTACTGTTTTCTATTGTTCCTTCAGGAGGAAAATATGAGTGGCTTTGCTCCTCATAGATGCTTCACATTGGGTGAGGTGAGACAAGTCCCCTTTTCGTGTATGTGAAGTGCTGTGGGTCTGTAGAAAAGCGCTATGTAAGTGTAACCACTCCATTCAATCATTCTTTCAACTTGTTTTGTTGACGTGTACTGATAAATATCTATTTAGAGTAAATTAATTTCAGTGTGAAGGACTCCATTTCTCTGGCTTGATTTCCATGACAATTAAGAGACCTTGTGATTCAGGGATGTGCCACCATGTAAAAAATAATTTCATGCCCAGATTTAAAAAACCTTAATGCAGCAAGACATATTGGGTATTTTCCGGAACATCTACAAACACATATTTAAACAAACAAATATTTCTCAGTTATGGAATGAGAAAAAATGTGCTGTGTAGCCAGGACTAAAATAAAGTGACACAGTTGACAAATCAGGATATTTAAATGAGGCATGCTTTAATTGACCATGAGAAAATTATATGTAACCGCTGAAGGAAATATAAAACAAACTGTTTTAATTGGCTGGGGTGGACACAGTGAATGCAGGAGGAATGAAAGCGGAATAAATCAGAAGGCTGTATTTAAAGATGCAATACATTTATCAAAGCTTTTCAAATATAACCCTTACACACACACACACACACACAAATCACAAACACACACACACACACACACACACACACAAATCACAAACACACACACATATACACATAAAACCACAAACACACACACATTTTTGACAACTGTGCCTTACCTCAGCACGTTATCACCCCTTGACCTCCCCAAATGCTTGGCCTCAATCAATCCTCTGTGAAATGAAACTCTCCACATTGGCCATGAAAACAGACGAAGAAAAAGAAGAAGGAAAAGAAATCCCTCTGAACTCTGAAAATAAAGCTTTGGTCAACATCGTTCTCATTCTCCCCTCCTCTTTCTATCTATCGATTTCTCCATCTGTTTGTGTTTTTCTAACCCACGGAGCATGGAGAAACTTTGGGCTTGATGTCCTTGCCCTGGTTCGGGTCCAGTTTGGCCCCTCAGCTCGTTGTGATTAAATGACTCCCCTCCATCTCTTCCCGGTTCAGGGGCATCGATCGATCGCAGAGATGGCACCTCCCCCCCACCCCCGCCTAATGAGATCCTTGTGAATGGACAGGTTCATAGGGAGAGATGGAGTGCGTGTTGCTTTGGTTAATGACACATTTGGCCGTTTGCCACATCTGACTGAGAGCTTATATCACAGACGCACCTGTGAGGATTACAGGTATCAGTGGTGTTAATAAGATCACTTCCGCTCTGCAGAATACAGATGGGCAGTGCATTCACTGTCAGTGCATTAGTCAGTTGATAAATCATATGTGTGTGTGTGTGTGTGATGGAAGTCACAGAATGCAATGCAAAAGTCAGAGAGAAGGTTAGTGTAATTTTTGTGCGCATATTCAATGTTAGAATATAGATCATGTTTTGCTTTCGTGACTTATATTAGCATGCATCACTGTTATCATTTCAGCCTGTGTGTTATGTTGTAAAGCACCTCTTTGCACCGTCAGTGTCTTTACTGTGTCAAGACTAGACCCCTATCCTTGCTGAGCATTCTTCCTGTCTAGGTCGCCACAGTATGCTCTCCTGGCCTGATACAGATTTGTCTGTACAGGAACACTTTCAATAACAACCTGCGTAACAACACAACTGTGAATCATGTGCTTGTTCAATTGTGTGAGAAATGTGTCTTTGCTGTGTTTCTCGGCACCATCTATTGAAAGCAGCTTTCCTCTTCCACAAACTCTTAGTGTTTTCTGGTCAATCTTGATGTAACAAAAGGGACAAAAGACCAAAGCAATTCTTCTTTTATGGACACTACAATCATGCCGTACTCACAGAATCCTGAATCACTATACTACACCTGTTAAGGAACATCTGGGAAAACATTTCAATTTGGGACATTCAGATGCGATTATGAGACAGTTACATATGTTCAGACTGCACACAAATCTGATTTGTTTCTCAAATCATATCATTTTAGACGACTGTTGTTTGCAAGGGATCAGATCGAATCTGTGTGTCCAGACATCACTAACCTATCTGCATTGGTTACTGTGGTAACGACGTAGAGATCAGTAAGTACAGTAAGTTCCTTCCAGCTTTGCCTGTACAGAAGCCTCCCCCACTGTGCCAGTAGACAGTCTGTCCACGGACTGTTGCTCTCCGCTTTGGAGGCGTGTCAACACAACAACATGCTCTTAAGGAGTATAGAAGCAATGGATGAATAAATGGATCAAGCAATGGATCAATCAATGTTCAAAGTTCTTTGGTGATTTTCTTTAATAATCAAGGTAGCCTAAATTCTCGGGTGACCTGCTAATAGCAACATGAATTCCAGCACTCCCATCACTCTAGATTCGATTCTGTGTCCGCATTGCGAGTGGCACAAAACCCACTTTGAAATCCGATTCGCATCTGTTGAAATCTGACTGGAATTGCATTTCAAACCGCCTCCAAATCTAGTTTTTATCGGAATCTGATTTTTTTTTTTTTATGTCCAGACTTTTAAAAATCAATCTGGGCACAATCTGGATATGCCAAAAAAATCACATTTGGGCTGGCAGTCTGAACAAGGATTTGGCAAAGAAAAGCAAGGTCTCACAGACATAGGAATGTAGCCTGTTGCTAATGTTTCTGAGATTTCTCAAACTCTCCTTTGGCAGCCTGCACATTTTAAGCCAGACCCTATTCTAAATAAAGATCTAAATCTATTCATGAGTACCAAAGACGTCACTTCCGTGAAACCTGCCGCCATCTTTGTGTCCAACTCTACCGTTATTCCCATTGTATTTGTACCCAATAGTAGCTAGTTAGTCATATATATTAATATATAGTAATAATAATATAATAATAATAATATAAATATAATAATGGTATTGTTTTCTATTGATAGGTTCTTAAAATTTAGACTTTTTAAAAGTAGTATTGTCTAATTCTAGTGGTTAGTTAGTTAGCTTTCATAGTTAGCCAACGAACAGAGTCATGACTACGAACACAGCACATCTGAATGAAGCAGAAAGACAACGATATTTAGAAAAAACATTGATTATTGGCTGCGATCCATATTTATTATCGGCAACTTTATTTTGTCCCTTAAAGTCTGCGAAACGTCTGCCCCAACTGTCCTTTCCCGACATATATATTTATCTTGTACACAATCCATCCCCATACACCGGAGATTGTCGGTAGGAAAACTGTATGATCAGGGAAAGTGTATTAAAACCGGATGTCGTCACTTTAAGCCGGTCTCTGGTTGGATAAAGCTTTTCAGCAGAAATGGACAAGGACCTTTACTTTTTAGTTGAGAAGTTGTGTTGATCGCCTGGCATGCAAACGATCGGTTTTCTTTAAATTATTATTATTTTTGTGAAGTTATACGGCTTATGTGAATAAAGCTATCTACACAACTTTTTATATGTCTACATTGACTCGTTTAGTTGTTCATGTGGTACACGTAGGTCTTAACTGAAGCTAACGCTTAGACCAACAATCCATTGGAACACATAGTAGCTAGCTAGCCTCGCTGCTAATAAGTCTAACGTTAGCATGCTAATATGAATAGACCCATTATAGTCAGGTGGCTTAATGCTCAATTGACTTGTTAACCGAACTTTTACGAAGTCATACAACTAAACACACAAGTGACTTGTTAACCGAACTTTTACGAAGCTATATGACCAAACACAAAGCTAGCACTGTTAATTCCGCTATAGCTAGCCAGGTCAATTAGCTCGCCTAAGATACTGCAATTTAAGCTAACCAATTACCTCATTTCCCCCAAAACCCATCGATTACATGTGTTTGTGATGTGTAACATATATCCTTAATCAGTCATTCAAGTTATTAACGTTTATTTACCGCTAGCGATTACACGACACAAGGGTAATTCAATCGCTATTAATGTTGAACTTGAACTTCAACAACGTCACACAATATTAAAAGTCAGGCATCGGCATGGTTCCTACAGTATAAATCAAAGGTCCTTGTCCATTTCTGCTGAAAAGCTTTATCCAACCAGAGACCGGCTTAAAGTGACGACATCCGGTTTTAATACACTTTCCCTGATCATACAGTTTTCCTACCGACAGAGATAGCCTGAAGGCTTTCAAAAGTACATTGTGGTATATTAGATCGAGCACTCGGTGCTCGATTGTGTTTGACTGTCACTACTACGGAGTTCTGTGATAGTTTGTTCATGCCTGGCAGTTGAGAGATTGGCCCGCCAGTAAAGGTTCTAACTTGTGCTGCATCCTCGTCTCCGTGCATTTGTATCTAACAGTGATTTAGATAACCCACGAATAGTATATAACTATAACAGTAATTATACATAGAGCATAAAGCCACAACATACATCAATATGCAGTTGCAGGATGGGTGAACGACACCAAGATATGGCATCTGGAGACAAAAAATATGTATGTCATCACATGACATCTTAGTAATTCAAACAGCGATTATCAACCGATTTATTTTAGTGGTGGTTAAGAGTGCCAATGTGGGCTAGCTAGGTGTAGCTAAAGCCTTTAGTGAAGGGCTAAACAGCTCGCTAACTATTAGCACTCTAGCTTGCTCAGGAGAGTTTAGCTCTGATAAGACACAGCAATTATTCACGATTGTATCAACGTGCTGCATTTCACTTAACATGTCAGTCATTCCCAGGCTCTGAACACAAAATCAACATGTCCGTGGATAGTGGTGCAGGAAGATACAAAGTGTTGACTGCACAATCTGAAGTTAGATGTTGGCTGCCAGTTGTCTCTTCTAATTTGCAGCCAACCATTTATTCCGCCGATCTAAATCTTTTGGTGTACAATTAAATTGTTTCTTTGGGTAATTTTCGCGACTATTGTCGCATCCATCAGCACAACATAAGCAGGGCATTTTAACTTTCTGCGGGTTGTGACCGACGCTCAGCTAGACTTTCGGACACAAAGATGGCGGCGCTTAAACGCAGTGACGTCACATGGTACCCATGAATATGAAGTAAAATACATTAGGGGCAGACAACTCCAGACAACTGGGGAATCAAACTATGAAAAGAGAAATTGTGTTTGCCAACAACAATACATATAATCAGCTTGCCCTTTTTGGGGTGTGTTCTCTATTAAAGCATAATATATGCTTTAAGAAACAAAGTATCCTAAAAAACAAACGGCATAATAAAATAGAAGAACAAACACAAATGACTGAAGTAGTGAGATGTAATCTGGACTGTTTTTTTTATCACACACATAAAAAGTTAAGATTAAACCAAACGTCACTCTCCAAACGCCTTGTGCTCCGTGAAAGGATAGAAGTTGGCTACGAAATGTGTGAAACAGATGGAACAAGGAATTAAACAGTGTATTATGCAAATCAGCTCACACACTGCTCAGCCAAGGATTATGAATGCCTCAGAGTTGCATTGATTAGAAACACTATATTTATATTGTGCCTAAAGAACATACACTACCTTAAAACCTACAAAACTGTCTTAAAATATAAATGATCTTTAAAGATAGAGAGAAGAGACCTATAGGTCATGCTGATGTGGTTGCATGTGTTCATTGTGATAATATATTCAACTCAAAAGGTATACATTGATTATTGTTATTGCATTCATGTGTTTTATATTGAAAAGTAAACTCTCATTAGCCAAAGCTTGTAGGAAGAGAACAGCTAAGTACTTGAACAGGAGGTCAGTATTGGCACAGGTATTTCACACACTGAACAGTGCAGCGTTGTGTCTATGTGAGCCTCTTGTCTTCGAGGCTTGACAGGTGTGAACTGTCTCCACCCCATCTTCTCCAGAGAACACTGGGAGGAGGAACTCAAGTTGTGGATTCGGCCTGAGGATCAGACAGACTCCACTCCACTGAGGATCAGACAGACTCCACTGATGATCAGACGGACTCCACTGAGGATCAGACGGACTCCACTGAGGATCAGACGGACTCCACTCCACTCAGGATCAGACGGACTCCACTCCACTGAGGATCAGACGGACTCCACTCCACTGAGGATCAGACGGACTCCACTCCACTGAGGATCAGACGGACTCCACTGAGGATCAGACGGACTCCACTGAGGATCAGACGGACTCCACTGAGGATCAGACGGACTCCACTCCACTGAGGATCAGACGGACTCCACTGAGGATCAGACGGACTCCACCTGAGGATCAGACGGACTTCACTCCACCCAGGGAGAGGTTCTGGAGACTGGCTGTGAACATCAGACAGCAGAAGCTTTTGGCGAAGCACTTCATCTTTTTTTTTATTGGCCAAGTACGCAATCGTAAACAGATGGTCTGTGCAGTCACAGCGTGTTTTGTTTTGACAATAAAACACACAGGGGCAGACAGAGTACATATGAGGCCTCCCCTACCACCACAATAACAAATGTAAGAGAAACTAGTGGAACAGTTAAGGAATTTTCAGAATATGGCCATCTTTATTGTTTACTGTATCACAATGCGTGGTGTGCTGCTAAAACTGAGAGTGAGGGAAAAATGAGAGACTGAATAAGTTTGAAATAGATCCTACAGATTGTTTTTTCGCTTGTTTCTTTTCATTTGTGTTCAATACAGGTTTGTCAGAAGCTAATTGAAACCCTTAGATCAAAGCAAGTTAGTTTGTCTATGGAGCATAGTTTAATCATTTAAAGTATCTGTAATATTGGGGTCTTAATGTGAGAGAAGTAAATGAATTTCAAAGGCTTTAAAATCAAAGAGGTTGAAAAGCATAAAGAGGAACAGAGCATCCTCATTTGTGTTCCTTTTCAAACCAAGTGAGTGATTTGTGCTAATTAATGCTCTTTGTAAAAGATTTGCTCCCTGATCAACTGTCCCTGCTCACTTGGCTTGACAGATGCAGAGGAGAACTGAAGCTGTGTTTTAGCGATGATTAAAAGCGCCTTTTGGTGAAAATTTGCATTTTATGGCATAGAGATAAACAAAACAATACAGGAGAGATTACAATGAGTCTCAATGAGGAGGAGACGAAGAACTTTTGTACTTAGACACTCCGGTAACTTTTTTGAAGCACAACAAATCATGCTCTGTGGATTGCCAACTTTACTTCTTTTTCATGGTTGGAAGTTTGGAATAGAAGTTGCCCAGGTGATAAGAAAGGTAAAGTCACAGTCGTAGACGTGGTAAGAAGTCATTCAGGCTTGTAAGCCAGCAGACAGCACCCACTCACTGATGGACTCGTAGGCGGTAAATACCAGAGGGCATGCATGCTGGGAATGGTTATTCAGCATTGCTATGACAACATACAGGGGGGTGTTGTGAAAGCACGTACTGTATTTTGCAATGACCTTGCAAATCAGTGAGAGAAAGGTCAAAATAGTAGCCACTCCACTTCAGATAGAAATGTAAAAATCTGCAAAGAGATTTGACCTGTAGAAAACATCCCAGTTGCTGTTAGAAAAGGCCATACGCTATAACCCAGCTTGTAGGCAACAGCATAAAAGGGATGGTCAACACACTGTAATTATGCAAAAATTGTAGCAAATATTTTAGCTAGCTAAGAGTTCAGGGTCAATGTAGGATGAGCACCTACGCACAAAAGCCAGAAAAAAAGGAAACAAACATAAAACACCAAAAAGGGGATAGCAGCAGAGAGGCGTGACATGTGACTTTCTGAAAAGCAGTACTTTTTTTTAAGCACTGTTTCATGTCTCGTGTGGAAAGCAGAGGTTGGCTGTGTGTGTGTGTGTGTGTGTGTGTGTGTATGTCAAACACTATCTGACTGTGTAGATGGCGAAATGTGTCCTGTAAAGTAAGATGGACAAATGAATGACTGAATAAATTGTTTTCTTTTCTTTCAAAGCCTGTTAGGCTGACTATATGAGCGAGGTCAACCCTCTCTGCCGAGAAAAACTTGCAGCACACATAAATACCATAGGCAGGCTTTTCACACAAGTCAAACTGCTGAAGAGATTGTTCAAAACTTCCATCTTCAAAGGGACTTTCTGACAGGCAGACCATGGCTGTGGTATTCCCACATACTGTATGCCGCCATTCCTGCGTCTACTCACCCTCTGCGCACCCCACGCTTCACTGGTCTGTGTCTGAGTAGGGATCCAGAGGAACGAAGAACTAACTGACCGTGCCCAACACACAGTGTTCATGTTCAGTAATGGCAGGACTTAGTCACAACTTGCTGTCTGTGAAGCTCATAAGCTGTATGCTGGCTTCCATTTTTCTGCCCCTTCCTCAGCCGGCCAGGCCAATTGCTTCTGAGACCGAGAGAGCAGTGCAAAGATGTGCAAAGCATAACATCCAGTCCAAAGCTCTTCAAAATATGCAAGTGAGTCCTATTTTCTTGAGTTTTCTGGTATTGTTGGTAATAGTCATTATTGTATTGCATACATTTGATATGATATTACACACAGACACACATTATCATATCATATTTATACTCTATCTCTATCTATCTATCGTATCTATCTAATATATATATATATATGTCCCTGTAAAGAACACAGGGATATAGAACATGATATGAAAAAGCTGCACTGATGTAAACCTTCCCTGGAGCCATGGTAAAACCAAACATCAAGAGGCTTTGGCGAGAGCAGTGGACTCAATTCCGGGCAAACCTCAAACAGAAATGGAAATTACCGTTCCCTCAGGTCAATGTGCTGGAGGGAGGCAGCAGGCCCAGTCAGGACCCCCTGATGGGCTACTTAGTGCCTGCATGAAAAAGGCAGGCCACACATGCTGACTGAAGCCATACGGATGGGTAAGAGGCATGAAACAAGTTTTTTTCCCCCTTTTCAACACCCAAGAATTAGGATCCCTTTTTTTTATACAGTGGAATAAAATGGAAGTCTGCAAAAATCTTTAATTAATGCTAAATTAGGGGCAGAGGAAGGGCATGCTGAGACAATGTGGGTGAGCTAGGCTGGGTGTGGAGGCACACACAGGGTTGTGCCACTCAGAGAGCACATTCACTAGAATCAATCCACTTGCTATCCCGAAGTGCTAGAAAAAGCAAGTGATGATGGTGATCGAGCATATAGATTTGTTATATTATCACATTGTATATAAGTAGCCTAATCAATTATACTATGTAACTCTGAAGTTATCGAATAGTATTACTTGGCATGAAAGCTAACCTTACCCTAAGAATATCTAAAGTGACCTCACTTATGTCACTTGATAAACAGCAGGCCCAAAGAACAACACAAACAATATATGGTGCATTGTGGACTGACTGGGAAAAAAGAATGTTCTGAGACAACAGGATTCACTAGCAGCCATTGTTCAAACAATAGTGTTCCTTTGTCTATACAATAGAACCTGGAATGGACCAACTAGTTCCACATGTGCATTGAAGCAGTGTTAATTTTGGCAGCTATTTTAGATTTAGTTTTAGTCTTAGTCTTTAGACGAAAATGCATATTAGTTTTAGTCACTTTTAGTCATTTTTATCCTCCTTAGTTTAGTCTAGTTTTTCGTCGACGAAAACTCAGAACATTTTAGTCTAGTTTAGTCGACGAAGGTCTCATACATTTTAGTCTAGTTTTAGTCACATTTAAAAGTCCATCTTAATATGCCACATTAAACTCCTTTCCTTCCTTCTCAGGCCCGGGAACCGCTTGTGTGTTGTGTCTACAACTGCATAATAGTCAAGCTTGCAGTACTTAAACTGGTGGATGCCAATTAGTCCTCTAAGATACAGATCCCTAGTATATGCCTACAGCTGAATTCCAATGAATTCATTGTAAATAATAATTTTGAGGCAATACTTAATTAACAGTATTATCATTAAAATATAAGAGAATATCAAGTCTAGATTTGAAGATTCAAATGATGTGATAACACAATACAACTACTATGCTACCTGGCCTTAGTTAAATCAACCACATATCCTCCATATGAATTGCTGTGCAATCTGATAACCAACATATTTAGCTAGACGGATAGTTTGAGAGTTGAAAGTAGTCCCAATGATAATAACAATTGCGTAAATAGACAAGGATATGTAAACCAATCACATATTAATTTATTTTTTCTTGATTAATGTCATGCGTGGCTGTTCTATAGTCCATTCTGGCAATGCGTTTTAATAGCTAGTTATCGATAGCTAGTATAACTTAGCTAGCTTTCGATAGCTTAGTATAACTTAGCTATGCTACCTCATTAGTTAGCTAACGTTAGCTAGCTAAAAGTTTTGGAACTCATTTTGCCAAGCCAAACGGGAGGTTTATCGAAAATGAACTAGCTAGTTATCAAAGCTGACACAACCTATACACTCGACTGCCCCTTTGAAGTTAACTTAACGTTGGCTAATATATTTCTAATAACTAGTTAACATTAGCTAATTATCATTGACAGTTACTAGCTAATTTACCTTGGCATAAATGGCAGGGTTGTCTTGTGCGCTTTCAGGTGCCTCTTGTTGTGTTCTTCCCAACTATTTTGAAGCCACAAGGTTTCTCTCCGGTTATTGCGGTGCATTGTGTTTTATTTCTGTCAAGTTATAATTAAAGACTGTCCAGATATCTATTCTTATTTTTCTTCCAGTACCGGAGTGCTTGAACTTCAGCCATCATAACGTTTGTTAGGGCGCACTTGCATGTCCGGGCAGCTCAGGGATTGGAGAAGGGATAGATACAGGACCGGGCAACATTCAACCAATGATGTGCATACAAGTTAGAAAAAAAAAAAAATTGTGGCTTAGTCAACACCACCATTTTCGTCCTCGTCTCGTCTCGTCAACGAAAGTTCAATAGATTTAGTCATAGTTTTTATTTATAAAGATCCATTTTCGTCACGTCTTAGTCTCGTTTTAGTCACGGGAAAAAGGTCGTTAACGAATACTTTTCGTCATAGTTTTCGTCAACGAAATTAACACTGCATTGAAGTCTGACACAAACACATGGAAACGGTTTCCTAACATGTTATTTCTGACATTATGGTTACAGAACTCACTATGCAACAGATTATATTGTGTGATGGCGAATTTCTTTTGAACTATGTGAATAATAACCCACTCTGACAACTGTTAGGTAGACCTTTTGGACCTCACAATGTATTTTCTTACACCAGACACGCAATTCCACAATGGCACGTTCACACCAGCTTTCTACTTGCCAAAAGTTATGCGGTTCCTCACAAACATTTGCAGGCGTCATAAATATTTCAGTGAATTTGGTTCTCGAGTGTCTGCCATTCGGATTCCCAAACTGAAATCAGAACTGCAGAATGGATTATTAAAATCCCACAAAGGGCACACCTGACCTTGTGCATTGTCCCTGCTGCTCAGCTTTGGGTGGCAGTCTGATAACCTGAAGGAGCCCACATGGTAAAGAAGGACAAGCCACATGGTAAGAAGGAACAAGCTGTACCGTATGCTGCCCATTGCAAATGTTGTCTGGTTCCTCAGGGCTAATATAATAACAGACCATTAGGGAGAGCTTCTGTCAGGTCCTTTTAAATAAAGTTGGGTTATGACTCTGTTATTGAGTCATTCCATGTAAGTGTACCAATGGCTCCCACTCGACCGTCTCAGATTTGGCTGAAAAAATTCAAGGTTGTTTATACACTTCTTAATAGGTATAGTCCCAAATATTAGCTCTCTACTCCCAATAGGTTTGTCACAAAAAGATGTTTTAGCAACTGTCATGTGCATTTTCAGACGCTTTTTTAGCAGCGTTTTCTGAAGAGCCATATGCTATAACTAGAAAAGTGTTTAAGATAGCTCCTTCAAACTTTCTAGGCTTAAAATATATTACCATTACTTGAAGAATATGGACTTCCAAGGGTGTGGTTTGGGTATATCATAGTATTCGGGGTGCTTGAATTTGCTCACAATTTGAAAATGGCTCTTCAGAAAACGCTACTAAAAAAGCGTCTGAAAATGCACATGACACATGACATATTTGCTAAAACATCTTTTTGAGACAAAACTATTGGGAGTAGAGAGCTAATATTTGGGACTATACCTATGAACAACCTTGAATTTTTTCAGCCAAATCTGAGATGGTCGAGTGGGGAGATTTTCTTAAATTGGTACGTTTGGCATGGAATGACTCTATTTGCACACCACTGAGGAGCAGATGTACTAACATGTTAGCGCCCATTTTAGGTGTCATTTTGTTGCAATGTGTGCCTAAAAGCAAGTCATGATATGTGTGAGCAGACTGCACATGACTTGAACCGCATTCTGCCTGCCACAGGAACGCAGACTGACGAGTCGCACTCTTCTGACTTGTGCATGTGCCTTCATGAGAGCCTTGTGGGAAAAGTGGCAGTTTGGGGCAAAATGATGGGAGGCGAAGCGCAAGGAGCAACTGTGTGTATGAAAACTGCACCGGACAGCCCATGTCAGTAGTACTCTGAGCTCCAGTTTTGCTCATTTGTGGCATGTTCATAGCAACCTTTACCTTGGTTTGCCTTCTGTCTTGCCATGGCTTTTTCACTTCATCCACTTCCCTTCATGTCGATGCCTGCTTCACAATTGCATATGTTTGCTACAGCTGCACAAATAGTTTGTTTTTTGAGTGGTGTATAAAACTGCCCTGTATTACCTCCCTGTTTAATTACACCTTTAATGACACCACACAGCATACACATCTATTTCCTGGTCGCTTTTGATTCCTTTTAATGCTGGTCGGCAGTTTCATGATTCCATTGTGATTTAATGATACCATTCAGTTGAACATGTGATTGATTGATACCATTCAGTTGCAGGGACCACATATGAGGGCGGTGACAAGTTGATTACACAATCAGTGACAGGTTTAGTACATTCAACGTCAAATGGAAAGGCACAGCGTGTGCCTTCTGCGGACTGGCCAAATCACTGTTTGTTCTGCACTCTCGTATGTGCTTACTTCTGCCTCAGAGTAAATGCGAGAAGTTTGAAAAAATGTAAAACTCAAAAGTGTGCGGTTACTGATTGAGTGATTGTTGAGAGTCAAACCCTTGATTACATAAACGTCCCAGCAGTCAGATAGAAAGGAGAATTTGAAGATCTTGTTATTCCACACTTTGGTAAACACAGATGTTTGAAAGGACGCCCAGAGCAAACAGATAATGGTTGCTGACTCAAACCCATCAACAAGCAGCTCTCAACAAGCTGAAGGTCTTTCTGAATAGTTTCAGTTCAAGGAGGCTAAACTGAACCCAGGCAAAAGAATTGATCCATTTCTTGTTCATAATGAATGACTGCTGCATAAACAAACTAACATTGCAGACCTCAAGAACACATTTTTGGAAAGTATGTCACCTATAATCAGTCTTGATGGAGTGTTCTGCGTTAAGGATGGCATTTAGTCCAGCTGTCACGTGCTTTTTGTCATAAATATTTATAATCCAATGTGAAAAGCTAACAAAGGTGATTAGAGTACAGACTAGCATGGATCCCCTCAAGGTAAGATCTTACTAGCCTGGTGGTAGTAATAGCCTTTCTTGGAAGTGTCTAGGATGTATTTGAGAGCTTGTGACCTGTAGGTATTTCATTAGCAGTCTGATGGTGACAAGCTGTGGTTCACAGTTACAGAAGGTGTCTTCATTTTGGAGTTCTTCATCTAAACAGGAATTAAAGCCATGCACTACTATGCAACGACCCCTCCAGTACAGAATCATCATTATAAATCGTCTTATTATTCGAGCACCTTTAATCTTTAAACATCATTCAAAGTATTTTCTAAAATTCCGTTTCCGTAGTTTTTGTTGAACTGCCATCTACGGCTCAGACTTGCAGCGTAGTATTATGGCTTACATAACAGGGACTCGAGAGCAAGCTCAGAGGACGTGACACACATTGGATGATGTACGGAGCGTGCTGAGGAGAGGCGCTTCGTTGCACGGAGACTCCTTTGTCGTGTAACTCGAAGAGAGTGTCACTCTCGAGCAACTTGAGATGAAGGTGTCCAAATGTGCTCCTGTGGCCTGTCAGTGGGTAGAGTAAATTATTCCTCACGACGTACAACACCACTGCTGCTGTCACAGAAGAATAGCTCGAGCCATTGAATGATTATTTTAGGTGTGCTTGCTAAGATCCTCCAGTCTGCCGTAGTGTGTTGCAAGTAATCAGAAACGAGCCATTCTGGGCTAATGCTCGACCCTCAGCACCAACTCTGGTCACAGCTGCATGTTGATTACAGTGATAAACACTTGAAACTATGTATTTGTGTATTTATTTATTTATTTCGCCTTTGCTCCATGGAGAGAAAACTGTGCACAGATAAACAGAAACAGACAGAGCCGGTGGAATCCGCTTCCCATCTCAGGAATCCATTACCTGTCTAATGGGCCAAAGCAGCAGCAACATTATCATAAGGATGGTGTGTGTGTGTGTATGTGTGTGTGTGTGTGTGTGTGTGTTGTAGTGGGTGTTTGCACCATTACATCCCCGCGATGAGTGTAGCCGGACACCGAGGAGCCTCGCAGTGCCCTGGGACTCATACATACATCCTGTCGTCTGTAATTCAGAAGCCATTATTCCAGGCTTGGTTACATGGCACTTTGAGGTAAACAGTTGGGTGGTAAACAGACAGTCCCTCCAGAATCTTGCGAGGGGTTTGTTGCGGCCATAATTGACTGAATTCACTATGGGTTCTTGTTTTTTTTTTCTTAAAAATTGGTTCGTTGTGATTGTTACGACTAAAAGTAACTGAATTTGCTGCGGGAATTCACAAAATGTACTTTAATTTTGATAATGATGGATCGAATCAATCAATCAGTCAATAATACAGAAATTCCATAACTGTGCTTTTTTTGCCGAAATATTGTGTGAATAAGAGACAATTCCACCCCACAATTCCAATAACGGGCAATCCTTGTGTGATTTTGAGAAATCCAAGTTTGTGAGATTCTGGAGGGACTGAACAGTGGTTGTGTGTGTGTGTACTGATGGAGGCATCGCAACAGATCATCAAATGAATTTCCTGTCAGAGACTTTTTGGGTCCCTTCAGTCCTTGTGTGAGGTTCTACTCATTCTTTGAACAGCATGAGTCCACTTGTCTAACAGTTCCAATTAGTTCAAGCATGCAGGTAATGCTGCTAAGGTACATTAGGCTGTTAATTAATTATGTGATCCATAGCTGCACTAAGTAATCCAGAGCTCGAGCTAAACACCAAGTAATCAGGACAAAAGAAAGCTACTCTCATATAGGTTACTATATATAGAAAACAATGGTTCTTTTGTGGGAGCCTGGCCTTACAAGGGTAAACAGTGGGTACACAAACTGGAAAAGAGCAGTCAGAAACAGGGGTTGCGGTGAATGTAACTCAGGAGTTTATTTTACAAACTGAGGGGGAAAAGGGAGGGGGCGCACAAAGGTAACTCAAAAAGCTTCACCGGACTGGCAGTCGGCATCAGGGGCTCCGTCTGGCTCTTCCTGAGGCAAGAGATACAGAAACAACGATTAATCCTCTTCAGGAATACAAAAGGCAGGCCACGGGCCTCTTACCCTGAGACTGTCTTGGAAGGCGTCTGGTTCTCACTCCTCAGTAGCTCAAGACAGTCTGGCTTCCGTAATCCTCTGGTTGAGTTTAAAAAGGCTCCTGATTGCCTGATTGATTTAGTGCACCTGGGAGGTACAACCAGAGACACCTGGGTGGGGAGGAGTTCCCTATGAGAATCCTCTGGGGTAGTACCGCCCATCCAACACCATGCCTCTTAATTGCCTTCGTTTGGCTGTACTCAGCCATGTGGGGCACTGCTCACCGGCTGGGCCATCACACTTTATGTGATACATTTCCTCAGGTAATTGTTTGTGATACAGATCCCATAGAAAAATAAACAAAGAAACAAACAAAAAACATTTGTACTCTTATATCATCTGAATAAATCACAGATTGAATACACTCATTGCCACGCTCCTTAATTTAGTAAAACAATCTGTATGCAAATTCGCTTTGCTTCTAGAGGTCAGCAGTTTTAGTTGTGGTGAATGTGTTACCTAGGCTCCTTTGACGATCAACTTTCCTCACAATTGCAAATGTCATGACTCCTCACTTTGAGAAGACATCACCGGAGGATTCTGACACATGTAATCTTCTCAGTGGATAAATGTTTGTGCGAGTGCCGGTGTTGGGTATTTGATCCCTAATCCACAATGTGCGGGGCAATGCAAGCATTTTGATACATGTTCCCCCACCCCCCAACGTGACTGATGTTTTACACGGGTGGCAGGGACAGAGTATATTAAAGATCAAGGGAGCGTGCTACTACCATACACGCCTTAGCAAATGACAGAACATGTAGACAGTGCTGGTACAGCACTTTATGCATGGTGATTTTAATTATTTAAGGTCCACTTTAAAACATCCAAATAATTAATGGAGCCTGTACTTCTGTCAAACCAACCTGCTACAACAATGCCTCTGCGTTGGTGAAAGTTCTGACAGGATTGCCTTTTTGTTCCTTAGCTAAGGTGCACATCAGAACCATCAGACTAGCTACTTTATTTAGGGTACTGGCTTTTAGTAGAATGGTTGTGAGTGTTTCGTTCTTCCACACATTATAAAAACAGTGTGCACCCAATACACCTCAAGAACATACTATCGGGCTCAACATCACTTAAAGACACTTAAAGAAAGTTTTTCTTTATATTGTCTATATTTGTATTTATATGGCAACATCAGGCTATAAAAGCTTTTCTAATATTTTTTGACCCAGAGCGCCTTGTCAGAATAACAGGTGTTTCCTGATAATTTTTCACTAAAATGAATGTAAGGATATTATATATATATATTTAAAAAAAATGGCTTCCAACAAAAACGTATCTTAAGAGATAGTAAACAACTATCTAACATTGTTTCAATTCAGTTCAGGCCAATTCCCAAACATCAGAGAAGTTCTCGACAGTGTCTGCGTTTGTGACCGCACGCTTGTTTAAATACTTTGTTTCCTGGTCACGACCGCTGGGCTCCCTGTCCTGCAGTGTATGAATACATTCAGGTGACACCAGGACCTCATTACAGCGTACGCATGTAAACTCGGCGCTCGTTATTCTGCAAAGGGGCCCAAACACAACAGATATAATTAAGCTTTCATCTCTCTTTCAAGGCCCTGGGGCCCTCATTACCCCCTAGCTGACCACAGACTGGATGGCTCTTTCAGCCATTACTGACTGTGACTCTAATGCTGTTTGTCTGGCCTTTATTTGGATAGTCTAAAGAATACAAAATAACTACACACTTAGGTGTATAAATAAGGTTATAGTTGGGGCTAAGGTCAGGTCAAAGTTAATAACTTGTTAACTGTTAGTTGGCTGGTTAAGAAGCAGGCTTCATTCGGAAGACATTGATAGTGCTATGATGTGCTATCAATGCAAATTGTAGCAATGTGTGTACATTTTGCCTAGTTCTGTCCAATGATAGATATACTGGATAAAGAAAATGTGTTCTGAATCTTGAATATTTTGACTGTTTACAGTGAAACTGGGGTGGGTGGGAGGCGGGGAGTAAATGTTTAGAGATTAATCACCACATAATTATTGTATAATCAACTTCTTAGTTCATACTGTAGTTTGAGTATAAAATATACAAAGGCTCTTTCCAAAGACTCTTCTGCCCCAAAGAATTGGTGGGTATTGATTAAATTATGAAGTTATATAATATTACAGTGAATACAAAATATCAAGGGTACATTTATCCATTTAAATACTAATGTAAAAAAGCCAACAGCACATAAAGGAATATTATTGTTTTGGTTTATTGGAGAAGACTTCAAGGCTTTGTTCCAGCGCTGTGAAGCCAGGGTGGTGTTAGTGTAATATTCTGAGTGACTGAGTGAGTTCAATCACAAAGCTCAGGTTAATCATCCAAAGTCAGAATATCAAACTCAGCCTTTCAGCAGTGCCCTCATTAAAAACCCTCCATGATAGACACAGAAAAGAGAGAGGCAAACACAGAGAACCAGGGCTAACCAGTCCAATGGCCTAGAGGCAGATGGATCTCTCTCTCTTTCTCTCTCTCTCACACACACACACACAGTCACACACAAACAGACATGCGCGCACACGCACACACACACACACACACACACACACACACACAGCTTTCTTCTCTCTCTTTCTGTCCTATCAGTTCAAACAAATGCAAGAGCAACCACCACTTCTAATGAACATTACCTCAGCACTCCCGTCCCATCAGACGTTGTGTCTAGTCAGCAGAGGAGCTGACAGTACATGAAAGAAGTGATGACACTTAATTGACTTCAAGTTTGGGGAGTCGCATTGGGAGTTCATGAGTAATGGATTAAGTTTCCTTCAGGCAGTGTGTTTTCAAAACCTTGTTATTGGGGCAACACACCACACACACACACACAAACACACACACACACACACACACACACACCACACACACCACACACACACACACACCACACAAACAGCTTAAGCGCATAGACATTAACCGATAATGACAATGAATTTACCATCTTCACAATCAAAGATTGTGATTACGTTTTTCAATTTAGCATTGGCATTTACAGTGGAAGTTTGTTAAAGTAAACAAAGGATGCAAACCAGAACCAATGAATGTAGCCAAGAATTCATTATGACAGCAAAACACAAAAGATACGAAAACAATTCACCCATCCATAACATAATTTGTCAGTCCTCACATTTCAGCACTTTTTTTCATAAACACATTAGTGTGTGTGTGTATGTGTAAGCTGGCATGGTTAGGCTAGCAGTGTAATGAATAGGGTAGCACGTCTCTGGACTGAATGGTTTCATCTAATAAAATTAAACATGTTTCTTGGCTATCGGGTAAGACTCAAAACACAGCCACAGCCAGGGATGTGTTAAAGGAGACATGATTAAATAAAGTCCGATTAAAGTGTCACCCGCTGGAGACGTGATGTGTTTTAATAACACCGGCACGCCAGCAGAGGCTAGAGAATCCGTGTTTTATTTCCTTGCACAGACTCTCAAAAGCCATGTACAATTATGTCCTCATTAATTACCTCTCGTCATATGCCGAAGACAATCAGTGCATCCTCTTCCTTCTGCCTGCTAATCTGTGAGCTATGCAGCAGGGGCAGTCAATCATGAGATGCATCTGTGTATATGAGCCTGTAAGGAGTTTGAGGGGCCTTAAGACTAGGTGTCCCTTAAATTAATTAAATATTGGTGAAATATTTACAATATTCAACATATTGGTTGTTGGATGCTGGGTCTTGGAAGAGGGCTGGGTAATTAGGCACTAGTATTATGTTTAGCTGTTGTTTTCCTGTAACGTGGTTGCATGTAAAACTATCCAATAAAAAAAGAAAATCAGCTTTTTTTTCTGAAAATGTTGTTGTTATGTTACCGCAAAGATGACGCTCTCCATGGGGAGCCCAGACTCCAGACTTCCAACCTCTGTTCTAGAATGCAGGCATCACATCTAATTATTCCCAAGCCCTAGGGCCTATGGTCAAAGTATCAGTCCCGGAGCAAGTGGTAAATAGTGACTGGGGATTTCAATTCTTCCCTCAAAGTGCCTTTAGTGGTCTGCTTCACATCAATAAAACATGACTACCTGTTTCACAGACCCCTCCAGAGATCGTCATCAGCCTCTGACTGGAAGCCACACTGGGCCAACAATTGAGAGATCATAGCGCATAGCGAATAATTCAGTCAAAGGAGATCGCTGCTGCATGTGTCTCACAAAACTGCAAGAATCAGGGGCACGGATCGCAACTGGCACAGATGCACGCTTATCTCTTGACTGAGAAGACTGCAGAGCCAAAGATAAATTACAATACCAACCAGGTTGGACATTGAATTGTTCAGTGTTTGTGTTGTGTTGACAAGTGTGTTGTGATATGTAGGGAACAACTGTCACCCCACGTAGTATTATCTGGAAGGCATAACAGAGAGCAATGAAACTGAAGTCACTAAAGCATGCGTCATTGAATTTTCAGCCACCGGGGGAAAGAAAATTGCCCAGTGAATATGTTCTTTCATTTTCTCAGTCATCAGTGTTTTGACAGGTTTTTGCAGCATGTACCCTGTGAACAAAAACAAATTGTCCACCTATCTATTTTTCTGTTTATTTGTATATGCCTGGAAAAGATTTGACATTTCATTTTCCTAGGCCCAGTGGATGCTGTTTTCATAAACACTAGTGTCAGGTAATTAGCTAAGCTGCAGTAGACACAAGCCTGAGAGCAAGATGGCCATCAGGTCTCAGCCTGAAACAAACTTTCTTACTAGTTGTCATGGGACATTCAGACTAAAGTTGAAGCATTGATTGTTCTCATGTAATTTTTCCAGATTCTCCATTTGCCATGTGGGGGGAATAACATTGCATCAGTTGGCATCGAGAATCTTTTTATGGTCAAGCATAACTTTTACCTCACATATACTCAAACATTATGAGTCCCTCACATGTAATGCTGCGACTAGCATAGCAGCTTAAGCACAGCACATCAGAATATATGATAGTGTTTTCTCTACCATTAAACAGGCAGGATGGGCCAATTAAAATCACATGCTGCTGGCTTAAAGGAGGGGGAAAATGCCCCATTGAGCAGATGCTAGACAGATTTCGAATTGACCTTATGTCACAAAACGAGGGTCAGAGGGCCTACAGCAGACAGAAAATAATATTTGTTTGTCTTTTAGCTCCAAGGAACAAGTCTGTGCACCAGACACTGTGTACCACAATGGAACTGATAACGAGGGTGCTAGCCATGGTGCTATGGGTACTAGCTGCTCTGATGAATCTGTTGTGGAGGGTTGTGAAGGGTTGCTACTTGCTAATGATGTGCTGCACCTTGGGCTAGTAATTTACTAATAGTCCAGGCAAAATAGCGTTTTACGACAGACTAATTGTAAAATAATTTTTTTCAGCATAGATCATTTCTATGAGGTGTCCAGAACAACATACTAAAAGTCCTAAGAAATCCTAGTTGAGGAAATATGTTTAATTCTCATCAATCTGAGATGTGTGCTAATAATGCATGGCAAAAATACACCTCAAAAATGTAATTTTTTTCCTTTACTCCTATCAAAATGAAACTTTACACAATGAAAGTACCCATGAAAAGTAAAACAATTTGTATTACAAGTTTCTTTTGAAATTAATTTGTATATGCAAATGAGCTAATACACTAATCGAATATGCCCAAAATACATCCAAATAGGCTTATTTTTTTTCCTTTACTCCTACCACAATAAAACTTTACATAGTAAAAGTATACATGAAAAGTAACTTTTTTTTGTATTACAAGTTTCTTTTGAAATTAATTTGAATATGCACATGAGCTCCACACTTATTGAATATGTCCATAGGCAGAAACACCTTCATATGTATGACAAATACATCGGCCCAATCTTCATCCAATCATCCTACTGCCAATGGGAGATGGCAATGCTGCTTTTAGACTGGCCTCTAACCTGAAAACTGCCTGGCTTGGTAGTACCTGCCAGGGGTATGGTGTTTCTGCCTATGCAATTAGGACATATTCAATAAGTGTGATGCTCATGTGCATATTTAAATTCATTTAAAAAGAAACTTGTAATACAAAAAAAGTTACTTTTCATGTATACTTTTACTATGTAAAGTTTTATTGTGGTAGGAGTAAAGGAAAAAAATAAGCCTATTTGGATGTATTTTGGGCATATTCGATTAGTGTATAGCTCATTTGCATATTAAAATTCATTTTCAAAGAAACTTGTAATACAAAAAATGTTTACTTTTCATGGGTACTTTCATTGTGTAAAGTTTCATTTTGATAGGAGTAAAGGAAAAAAATTACATTTTTGAGGTAGCACAGGCAAGGTGGTGACAGAAGTCTTGGGTGACCTGCAGGAATGAATGGCTGGGAACACCTTGTATCATACAGGTCCTGCCACATAGCATATGTACTCTTGGATACAGTTAAACACACCAAGCTACTGTTTATCAGTGTGTAACAGAACTTTGATATTTAAATTTTTTAAACACAAATCCTAATTTAACTTTAACATAATGTAATTACAAAGCGTCAGGGTGCTGTGACACTTTGTTACTCCTGAGCTCATTTGGTAGTACTTTACGGATCGGTTATGAGTTCAGCTTTGGTTCAATGATCTAACAGTTAGCACCTGACTGAGAGGGTGAACAACTTACATAAATTGTACACATATTTAGTTTTTATGGATTTTAGTATCTGTATCTGTCCTCTTTTTGTTTTATGGAGTAATGAGTTTAGCCATGTCTAGCCAGTATTAATGTTATCTGTGACAATCAGCATCCTGGTGTCATCCTGTGATTGAAACTGAAATTCACGGTCCGTAATGTGAGTGTCGCATCATGCATATTTGTATTTCTTTTGTCAAGCTCTTTCCATTTTTCAATGCTAATGAACAGATTCAAGTTAAAGTTAGTATGATGCAAGTTCAACATTTTACAGCCCTGATGTCATGTAACTGCCATGAAGGCAATTAATTTGTGTTTGGGTAATTACCGGAAACATACTATATCTTATCATTTCATTCATATTAAACAAATAATTCCATATTAACAACATAATATTACCATTTTGTTACAGACTTGGTTGTAATCAGTTGCTGATTTGTAAAGTAAAGAGCATAGTAACACTGTAACAGCCATGTAATAAAATGAGTGGATGAAAGTTCCCATACACTTTCCTAAGGGATGACTACTTGTGCAGGAGCAGAGAGGCTATGGGCTTTACTAACAAAATAAGAGCTCAGGTAGTGCTTGTGTGTGTGTGAGGTCATCTATATTGTCAAATGTATAAGCCAACTGATATGACAAGGGTGATTTTATAACATATGTTTGTTAGTTTCTGAGGTCCAGCTGATTGGAACAGAACAGTATGTTAGGTTGTCTTCTGAAATCTGTTGTTGCTCATTAGGTCTACTGTGTCTGTTTGCTGGATGCTTTGTTGGTGCACACAATACCAATCTAAAACCCCTTGTCAACTCAAAGCCCCATTGATCAGACAGCTGTTCATTCACCTTTGGGGGTTTGTGTTCGGCTCTCTTTGACGTCTGTAAAAAAAAAAAAAAAAAACTCAGTGTTCCAACCCTATATACTACTCTTGGCCTCTCCGCCCATTGCCAGATTGCTCTGGCACCTCTAAAGTGGTTGGTAGGCTTGCCCCGACACCAAAACAGTCCGCAGTGCTTCTTAAGATTCAGGGAAATGTCTCCCGCGTGCTGACATTCCCTTTCATCACTTACTCCGAGAGAAAACTGAAGTGAGCCCAACATTGGATGGCTTTCTTTTTCTTTTCTTTTTTTTTTACACCAGAAGGAGTTTATTTTCATTCTGCATTTGAGAGAACAGCAGAGGAATGTACGGTGTTAGTGACGGTTTCCTTGCCAGGTGTTTACTTCTGCTACCAGCCTTTCTAGCTGCGTTTCTCAGGCCAAAAGAGCTTTTGCGAAAACAGATGTCAGAAATATTCATTCAGCCACTTTAGGTAAGAAAAGGTCACCCAGATACTGAACATTCTGCCATTATCCAGTTAGATTCATGCTACTACCTAATCCTAAAGTGTGGGGTTTATTTAGTTAATTGTCAGTCAGTTACAAAGTGCTTACAACATTGTAAACCTGTGTAAAAACGAAATAAACTGGTGAGGTTACTTCACTGTAACCCTGTAGATATTGGTCTGTCATTGTCAAGAATGAAAAGAAATGTAATGAATGAAATAGCATATCAACTGGGTCTAAAATGTTCCTTAACCTCTGTTCCATAACCATTTGTAAAATGTGCATGAGTTGCCGTTGGAGAACCTGATACAGCCTCTGACCCAATGTCCCTCCATTGCAACCAAGTTTGGCTGAGTGTATGTATTATAAGGACCACACCAGCTAAACCCCAAGGTGAGTATAAACTGACCTTTGTCACAGGCTCGACATTTACAGAGAGTTTGAGATTGCCCAGACTGGCCATATCCCAATGCCTATGTTTGTATTCCTGGTCTTATCCTGCATGTTATGAACTCTCTTGGGCACATCTGTCCATTTCGTTCAACCTTCTGCCAGCCAGCCAGATTGGTGCAGAAACCAATTTGTCTTTGAGAGGAGGTCAGTGGTTCAAAACGTGAAAGTTTCTCAGCAGAGCTGACTCGGACCCATAGCCTACCTTCCCTCCACCCCAAACCCCCCAATGTTCCGGATCACCTAAATTAGCTCCTGTGGCATGGTGGGAGAAATCCCATGGTGCCTTTCTCTCACAGCCTGAGTGATGCCTACTGGTTAAATTGGGTTGTCTATCAAACCTGCAGGGCAACCGTGCTCTCCCTCTTTGTGGATTCAGGCTGAGGTAGATGCACAGTCTTGGACACAACAACACTTATTAAGCATGGAGGCAAGTCCAGGCATTCAGAGAGAGAGAGGGAGAGAGGAGAGAGGAGAGAGAGAGAGAGAGAGAGAGATAATGCAGACCCCAGCTTTTGACCAATAAAGAACTTTCTTCTGAAAGTCAAACAGCTAGACTGAAGCTAGAACGACCCCCACAAAGTTCAAAACAACATCTGTGCAGTGCGAGCAATCTCCCCACAGTAAAAAAAAAAAAAAAAAAAAAAAAAACACCTCACTCACTAACACACACACACACACACACACGCTAGGAGAGAGAGGCTGTCAAAATGATGGTCTGTCAATTGTTTAAGAATGGTAGTTGCTTTTAGGAAATGCACAGCTGGATGGGTCAAGTGGTCCAAATATTCAGTGTTTATCACTCTAATCTTGTGCACTTTGTGCCTTCTTTGAATTGAATGCACCTGACTGATCCTCCAGGTCCTAAACCTAAAACACACTCTCAGAGTTGCCGTATATGACATTCTGCTTTGAAACAGTGATGTTTCTTGTGACAAACAAGACTAGCAAGTATTGTAGCTTTTGATTTTTTTCCTCTTACATGCAATGCTTTCTATTCCACCTTTAAATGGCTATTGTGATGTACAATTGTACTCTTCCAGTTCGTTAAACCTAAGAAATAGAAAAAGTATAGAAAGTAGGGCAGTAACTAAGATGTGTGTGTGTGGTTGTGTGTGTATGTCTGTGTGTGCGTGCGTGCATATGTGTAACAGAACAAAACAAATCAAACGTAACACAGAGAGCCTGTATGGTTTCATTCCTTCAGGTGTTGTTCATTTTTGTTTGTTTAGTCTTTTTGTAGTTTTATCTTTTTCCATAAAATACTAGCAGGTGCTCTTGGTTTCCCTGTGTAGTTTGTGAGTCACTTCTCCCAGTGTGGCTACAGGTGATTAGCTGGCTTCAAACAAAAGAGACAACGTTCATAAAAACCCACTTGCCGTGGAGTCAAGCTAACCCACCTCCCTCTAGGCTGATCAGGTCTGATAAAGAAATCCTTGCAAGAGTACCCCAACACTATACTTATTTGTCCATATAGAGGAACTCCTGCTTTAGCAACTCTCTTGATACCTCTCACAGACTTTACAACATTGCCATTTTTCCTTCAAATTAGGTTCCCCATCATAGCAATTAAAAGGATAGCCCGGTCCCTACTGAGGGACTGTCAGCTGCACAGCTGGTGCCAGTAATCAATTAAACAAAGAAATAAACCAAATAAATTAATGAAAGGTTACTTATGTGTATGTACATGTACGTAACACTGTGCTCTTTCATAAGGGCGAATCACTGTGGTTAGGCATGGCTACATTTCAGTGTTCTACAAACAGCTGTACACTGATTGTGATCTTTTGATAGATTTGTTTTCCTCCTGTAGCTGATACACTATTTGTCAGATCCTTGAATACAAATGGGTGAGAGGACTATTGTGGATAACTCACAGATATGAGAAGACAAGCCTAAGTGTTAATGTGTCAGGACAACAGTGTGGCCTCTGTTGTGTGAAATCATATGATATGTGTTAAGGGAAAATGTCACATTTCTTAACCTGTCTTGGCAGCCTCTAGCACAACTTCCACTCTTCACCAAACTCGGAATCTAACAGTATGCTAATGCGTCTTCTCGCCAAGAATTACTCCTTCACATATTTTCCGTTTTGATTTTGAATTGTGTTACCTGAGCAGTCCCTGTCAACCTCCATTAACTAAAGCTCCCCATTTGAGGATTTCGATTCTTCATGCAGTGAATGGACACAGAAAAAAAAAAAAAAAAAGTGCATTTTGTTTCTCCCTCTTGGGAGATGTGTTTTCATGACAAATGTGAAACCTGTGAATACCACAAAATACACACACACACACACACACACACACACTTTGAGTCAAAACTCAACATTAAATAAAATTTCTGCTTCAGCTGATAACTCCTTCCCATCGATTCACTGCACAAAGCATCTCGGTGTGCGTGGGCGTGAGCTAATCCTTGGCCATATGATGAATGCACTAAGGATTCAATAGCATTGCATCAGCCCTAGTGTAAACATAATGGGGCTGGATCAATCATGAAAGAGTGGCACTGGAGATTGAAAAGCCTTTCCGTAAATTTAATTTGGGCCCAAATGGCTCGGCTGGCAGTCCATCGACTAACCTGCCATGGCCCCAGTCATGTGGCTAATTGGAGCTATTGGGACCCGTAGGAGGTCTAATATATACATTTACATATTCAGTATAACTTGGGCTTTTGAACTCATTTCCAAATCCATCACTGAGAGGGGGAAAATCATATCAGGAGAGGTGAACTTTGAAGGCCATGTTCATGTTTTATGGTTCCTGAAGAGGATCACTGTGATAGGTAGACATTGTGAATATTTTCAAGTAAAGCATCACAGATCTTTGGATGATGTAGTTGTTTGAATGGCAGAAGAGACCTGGCTGCTGTGTCCTTCACTAGTCACATAGCTGCTATATGCAGGAGAAAAATGGCCCTGGTGTGACAACAATGACCACAAATTGATGTTCAAACAATTCATCAACCAGAGTGCCGTCATTGACAAATGCTCAAACATTAGCGACAGATGTGCCACGCGGGTCATACTTAATGTTATCCATCTTTTTCAATTATATTTCTAAATCTGTCGATCCATTATATACTGACATGTTTGATAAATACCCACATTGTTACTCATCTTCAACTTGTATACTGTCCTTAGTTTGTCTTTGAAAAGCAGTGACCAGCCTGCTCTGTTGAAATATTACAGCTATCTTCAGTACAAGTATCTCCTCACTGGCTTGAACATCTTCAAGATGAGTTGGCATGTATTGTGAAGGAAATGGCGTAAAATGGGCTGTAGTCCAAGAGAGTGAGAGAAAGGGGCTACAATACTTGTTGTATCTCAGAGATGGGTGTGTTACACAAGATAAGATTACCACTCAGAAATGGATCAGAGTCAGACACATGCACCTCATATGCTGTGTGCTTGAGGAATTGTTAAAAACAAACAAACAAACAAACAAAACAAAACCAGTGTGTTTCCCTGTGCAGCAGATCTGGAATGCCATGGATAAACACACCTGCACCCTTCAGCGTTTCTGTTGAGTGTAACCTTTTAAATGATTCATGGCTTCCCCTCAGTCCTAAAGTTCACACAGGGTACCACAAAAAAGACCTAAAACAAGAAAAGTAATTAAAACACTGAAACTGTCAAAACCACACAGGGATCGATATATAGCTCTGGAGATTTCTGCCAAATCCCTTTTTAATTATTTTCCCCACAAAAGCTACATGGTGTTTAATACATTTTCACCAGTGTATCCTCAGCATTTTAATGAAGATCTTTTATGCATAATGAACATAACCATCTTCTTTTTGGTACTTCACCACAAACTAAATAAGGCAGTTTCATTCCGGTGGAGGCATTTACTGTTACACTACTGGTGCTCATACAGAAACCCAGAGGAGGAATCTCCTGAGGAGCAGAGGGCTAAATGTTAATACCAGATGTACAGTGTCTCATGGAGAGTGAATAAATGGACGGCCAAAAGCAGGTGGAACGAACAGGATTAAATCCCCGCTCCACTATGGCGAACGCAGCGGGAGGGAGGGCTGGAGTCTGCAGGGGACCATCCATAAACACACACACAGGATTTGTCTCTCATACAGTTTGTCTGTGTGTCAAAAGCAATGGCTACTGTAGAGTACTGATGGGGTGTGGTATCATTTGAATGACTGTGTAGTTGCAGTTGCATACAAAAGTTTGGGTAACCATGGGAACATGTCACAATGATCTTTTTTCTTTCTTTCTTCCTTTCTTTTTTGTTCATGAAATAAAGAACCATATTCCATTCAAATGTGAATAAAGGCGAATGTTTTAATGGCTGTTTGCTGCAAGGGTTGTATATACTGATTCTATTTAAAAAACGAAGAGTGTGGTGCATCAGAGCTGATTTCTGACATCCAGCTACAACTGTTTGCCAAGGCCTTCGGTCCTACACTGGAGAAAACACTCCTGCAATGTTACAATTTGTGTATAGGTAGAGGATCTCCAGCACATGAATTCCTCATAAATGTTCATCTCGTCATGAGTTGATCAGCTTTAAAAAACTGGGTTCCTTATCGCAGTTCACTGCGATATAACAGTATGGTACATGACGTCAGTCATGGGGTACAAATCAAAGCATTTATCTATTCACGCCTGAAAGGCCGCGAGATCTGTCAGCGCGCGCTCCTGGCCCCGCCTGCCAGGAGTACTATAATATCAATACGCGCCCTCAGATCTGCCTCTTTTGAAACTTCGCAAGACGGAGTGAACATCTCCGAGCATATCTCAAACGCTCTACCACAGTCAAAAGAGTTTTGTGTGCTTTCGCTCTCTACGGGTTGGTGAGTTATCCGGGTTCCTTAACCCTCACTAGCTCAGGGCGCTACGAAATTCATTGGCTTAACTTCATTTTGAAAGTAGTGGCTGCTATCCTGGCTGCCTGGCTGGCTAAGTCTCTGACTAGCCTGCTTGCTTGCTAACAACGTGTTCGTTGCAGATAGTGTGCTTGTGTTTTAACATTCTTCTCTACTTTCAGATTGAAAAAAAGATGGCCAGACACTACCCCGACTGCGGTCACGTCCGTCCCAAGGGCGACCGCCACCGTTGGTGCGTGACCTGCCTAGGCAGGGACCACGCAGAGGGCGCGCTTTCGGGCAAAGCCCCTGTCTGTTCCATCTATGCTAGCCTCCCGCTAGCTAAGGCTACCAGGCGCCTTGCGTTCTGGAAGCGCAAGGACGCCGAGGAGACTGCACTGGTTCCTTCCGGGGCTAACACCCCCGTAGGAATGAGTGCGTCTTCAGCCTTGGACTTGGTGAGCGTGAGCAGTCGCCTTGCAGCGGCAGCTCCGCCCCCGGGTCTCTCCCCGTCTCCGCCGCCTGTCAGCCCTGGGGCTGCGGGCAGCGAGGCTGAGGAGCTTCAACCAAGCGGTGTCCAGCTCGAGCTGGACATCAGCCTGGATGATGATAGTCTGCTAGACTTCTCCGATGAGCACAGCTCAATCGCTGAAGCAATGCAGACGAGCCATGACGTTAGGATGCGGGTGGAGACACCTCCTACCTCGTCTCGGCTCCTGGGCCAGCAACTCCACGAGGTTGCGCTGAGAGCAGCCAGCTGCCTCGGGCTCCCTCTCCCTCCCCCTCCCAGTGTGCGGTCCTCGCTGCTGGACGGGGAGTTCTATGCTGGCTCCGCCGCGTCAGTTCCCAGCTGCATCCCCTTTTTCGAGGAGGTGCACGAGGAACTGCAGGCGACATGGGCAATACCCTACTCGGGCCGAGCCCCGGTGCCGGGGTTCGCGCCCTACATGCAGCTCCACATGGCTAAGGAGAGGGGCTACCTCTCTTTTCCTCAGGTGGAGGATGCAGTAGCGGGCTACCTCTCGTCCGCATCCCCCACGATGCGTCTCGGCCAGAAGCCTCTCCTGCCCACGCGGGTGGGCAGACACCAGGCTCAGCTGGCAGAGAAGTCCTACTTGGCTGCAGGGCAGACTGCCTGCACGACCAATACGGCTGCATTGCTACAGCGCTACCAGGCAAAGCTCCTGACTGAGCTTGCCTTGTCGCTGGGGGAAGATCACCCGTCTGTGGCAGAACTCCGTCGCGCGACGGATCTGTCGCTCAGACTAACTCGGTGCACGGCACAGGCACTGGGGAGGATGATGGGTGCCGCGGTGGCTACCCAGAGGTCTCTGTGGCTATCACTGGCTAAGCTGTCAGACAGAGAAAAAGCACCACTCCTCAACGCCCCGGTCTCTGTCCAGGGCCCCTCTGGGGAGGCAGTGGTCACAATGGCTGCCAAGTTCGAAGAACAGCAGAAGAGCAGAGAGGTATTCCAGGCTTGGATGCCTCGCTCTAGTGGCACGGGTGAGACGTCCTCCTCAGGACACACCACACCCGCACCGGGCCAGAAGAGAAGCGGGTTCCGCTCGCCAGCGCCTCCAGCAAAGGTATCCACCGGGCGAGGCTGGCAGAGACACCCCTTCCGCCCTCCAGCGCAGCCTGCAGCACAGCGGCCAGCTGCGCGCCCTGCCCAGGGCGCAGCCCAGGCTCCGCGGCAGCACTCCGCTCGCCGCGGGCGAGGCAGAGGGAGACCTCAGGCTTCCTGATCGTGACAGTCAGCCACTCGTCACACAGGGGGGAGCGGTGGAGTCCACACCGCCTCCACAGAAATCAGCCCGTCGCTCACATGTGGAAATCATGTCCAGCACGGTAAGCAGGTTTTCACAAGCACCACAATCATATGTCCTAACTCCTGTCCCAGATGGCGCAGTGCCCAGACATGCTTGTGTAACTCCCCCCGCGATGCACACAGTGCAATCGCACCCCCACATTTTTTTCAAAAAACATGAGGGGGCAGCCCCAGATCTCGTCCCCCTCCCTAGGCGGAGTGGGTGTAGATCTAGGCTTAGACTCATTGACCATGAGCGGGTTAGTCCCCGACAAATTCAACTCAGAGCACAACCTCCCTGGTTGTGCGGAGAGTTGGCGCGCATGCGCAGTGTCACCATGGGTGCTAAAGACGATCACAAGGGGTTACGTGCGGCAATTCGCCCGTTCCCCTCCGCCATTCAGCAGAGTGATACAGTCTGTGGGGCAGCGATAACAGTCTCACTTCCTACGGAAAGAGATAATCTCCCTGCTCAGAAAGAAGGCTATAAGCAGAGTCCCTCCCAAGGAGGGAAATGCAGGCTTCTACAGCCGTTACTTCCTCGTACCCAAAAGAGACGGGAATTATCGGCCAATATTAGATCTACGTGTGTTAAAAAAGGCTGCAGCAGTGCAGGATGGCCATCTAGTGGTGGCGCACCTGTATCGACTGGGCTTTGTTATACACAGAGAAAAAAGCGTTCTCTGCCCCAGGCAAGTTACGCATTTTCTGGGTATGATCTTAGACTCCACCTCCATGGAGGTCAGGCTGTCTCAAGAACGGATAAATGCCATCAAAACATGCGTGCGCCAGTTCCGACGGGGACAGTCAGTCTCGTCGCTGCGCTGCCAACGCCTGTTAGGGATGATGGCGTCGGCCGCTATAGCGCTCCCGTTGGGGATGTTGCGTATGCGGCCATTCCAAATATGGTGCCTGTCTATGAAGCTCAACGCAGTCACAGACAGGCATCGCAGAGTAGTGGTGTCCTCCAGATGCAGGAAAGCCCTGGCGATCTGGAGAACCCCCTGGTTTCTCGCCGCGTCGGACACTATGGGCATAGTGTCGCGTCGCGTGGTGGTGACCACAGACGCTTCCACCAAAGGCTGGGGAGCTGTCTGCGAAGGGAGAGGCGTGAACGGTCTCTGGTCTGTGACAGAGGCCGCGTCTCACATAAATGTGTTAGAGCTGCGAACAGTAGTCCTAGCTCTACAACACTTTCTGCCCAGGCTGAGTGGTCAGCATGTACTGGTGAGGACGGACAACACTGCGACCTTGGCGTATATAAATCGCCAGGGCGGAGTGCGCTCCCCGCCATTACACCATTGGGCGACTCGCCTGCTCCTGTGGGCAGCGAGGCACGTCCTGTCCCTCAGGGCAGTCCATATACCAGGTCACCTCAACTACGGTGCGGACCTGTTATCGAGGGGCGATCCTCGAGCAGCAGACTGGTGCCTTCACCCACAAGTGATAGGTCAGATCTGGGTGCGTTTTTTCAAGGCGCAGGTGGACCTGTTCGCGAACAGGCAGAACACCTGCTGCCCGCTCTGGTTCTCGCTAGGGGGCGACGATCCCCCACTAGGCATAGACGCGCTGGGCCACCAGTGGCCAGCTCTACCCCTATATGCTTTTCCCCCGATCCCGCTCCTCCAGCAGGTGCTATGCAGGATTGCGGACGAGGGCAGGGAATTGATATTGATAGCCCCCCACTGGCCCAATCAGCCGTGGGCGGCAGATCTGGTCAATATGTCAGTGCAGCAGCCTTGGGAGCTGCCTCTACGGAGAGACCTCCTAACGCAGGCGCACAGGACAGTGTGGCACCCCCATCCGGAGTGGTGGCGTCTCAAAGCCTGGCACCTGAAAGGTGCAGGCTCATAGCGTCAGGCTTGTCGGACGCGGTGGTGGCTACAATACAGAGTGCCCGAGCTGTATCAACACGGGCTCTGTATACGCTGAAGTGGCGCAGTTTTGAGCGGTGGTGTGCTGCGCGTCAGCACGACCCCATTAACTGCGCGCTGGGCGTTATTCTAGAATTCCTACAGCAGTTGTTTGATGAGGGGAAGGCGGCTTCTACTCTCAAAGTGTACATGGCTGCCATTTCAGCCTGCCACGCAGGCATTAATGGCAGTTCTCCTGGCAGTCACCCGCTAGCGTCACGCTTTATGGCGGGGGTGAGACAGCTCAGGGTGCCAGAGAGACACCTCATACCCTGTTGGGATCTGCTGGTGGTGTTACGTGCTCTCACAGGGCCTCCGTTCGAGCCCCTGGAGACAGTGGACATAAAGTTTGTCTCTTTAAAGACCGCGCTGCTGCTGGCGTTAACGTCAGCAAAACGCGTTGGTGACATGCAAGCCCTGTCAGTCAGTCCATCGTGCCTTCAGTTCTCGATCGCTGGTGACAGAGTGGTTATGCGACCTAATGCTGCTTACACACCTAAAGTGGTGGTAACCCCATTCCGCAATCAGGTGATTGAATTGGCAGTTTTCTCGCCTCCTCCTTTTGCGTCAGCAGAGGAGGAACGTTTGAATAAGCTCTGTCCAGTGCGCGCTCTCCGCTGTTACGCAGAGCGCACTAGAGCTTTCAGACAGTCGGATCAGCTATTCGTGTGCTTCGGTGCACGCGCAAAAGGCAGACCTCTATCAAAACCGAGCCTCTCCCGTTGGATAGTAGAGGCTATCGTGTTGTCTTATAAGAGCTTGTCTTTAGATCCCCCGGAGAAGTTGCATGCGCACTCTACGCGGGGGTCTCGTCTTCCTGGGCCTTGCTAAAGGGCGTCTCAGTGGAAGATATTTGCAAAGCTGCAAGCTGGAGTTCTCGCCACACTTTCATTAGATTCTATATGTTAGATGTGGCTGAACCTAGTTTTCTTCATAGCGTTCTGCGGGCAAGCGATCTCTGAATCCCTTGGCCTGAGAACGATATATATGATAGGTGTGTTCATTAGTGTCTACATGTTATGTTGCACATGAAACATCCCAGGGTTTTCTTACGGGCGCAGGATCACGGATCCCTGTCGCCTATGATGAAGGTGGCCCTGTTAAATTCATGGTGTTCTGCAGGCAAGCGATCTCTGAATCCCCTGACCTGAGAACGATGTATATGATAAGTGTGTTCATCGGTGTCTACATGTTTGTTGCACATGAAACACTCCAGGGTGGTTTCCTACAGGCGCAGGATCGCGATCCTTGCCGCCTATGACAAAGGTTGCCCTGTTAATATGTTCACCGCCAGCGGCCGTATGAACCTCTATGAGGGCAAAGGCTTCAGTAAAGCTGGTGTGTGTAATTGGCTGCCACTGTATTATCACGCGGGAATGTATAGGGTCCCATACTGTTATATCGCAGTGAACTGCGATAAGGAACGTCTCGGTTACTTACGTAACCTCGGTTCCTTAAGCAGGAACCAGATATAACAAAGTTGGCGTGTACAGTGTTACCTTGGATTGATTGTCTTGCTCAGTTTCTTTCCAAGGCAGATCTGAGGGCGCGTAATGATATTATAGTACTCCTGGCAGGCGGGGCCAGGAGCGTGCGCTGACAGATCTCGCGGCCTTTCAGGCGTGAATAGATAAATGCTTCGATTTGTACCCCATGACTGACGTCATGTACCATACTGTTATATCTGGTTCCTGCTTAAGGAACCGAGGTTACGTAAGTAACCGAGACGTTTTTTTTAATCATCATTTAGCTGACACTAAGCATCTTGGCTATTCAGTCACCATGAGTCAATGAAAGACAATAATTTATAGATCTCCTCTAATGAGATTGTTATGGCTTAAAGTTAGGGACCAGACTAAATGAGAAAAATGTTGCTGTTATTTTTTTTCCCTTGCAGTGGTTGTTCACGCCTTCATAATATTTTGGTGAAGTATTGGTATGTATCTGTATTGTTGTCTATCTGACCTTGTCTGGATTTAACCAAAGCAGTGATCTGACAGGATGTGTAATCTGTGCGCAGGTGCTGAGAGGGGCATGGACAGACAGGCTGTGTGATGAAGAGGATGTGTGGTGCTGTGAGACATCGCTGGACTGGGGAACATGGGGTAGAAGCCTCAGAGCCACGGGTCACATCCACCCACAGTTTCTAATCTTTCTGTTTTTCTCTCTCTCTCTCTCTCACACACACACACACACACACACACACACACACAGAGAGAGACTTCCCATCTCTCCATCTTCCTCGCCTCTTTGTCTGTCTCTCTATCTCTCTCTCTCCTGCCAGTGTCTCTTGCTCTCTCTTTATCCTTGCACGGCTCAGCTGCTTGCCAAAGTAAATGAGAATCTGCATTCAGATATACCCCAAGCTACGTGCAAGCCCTCAACTCCCAGTGCTGGCAGCCACAGATGTATGAAGAGCAGTTTCCCCTCAAATATTTTGACACTCCTCCAAAAAAAGCCCCCACTGTATCTCTCTTGCACTGGAGCTGTGATTCTGTTTTGGTAAACAGTAGCAACTGTGCATGAATGAAGTGGTTGGCGTCTGACTGGGGAGATGATGAGCCTTTTTTAAGGGGCGGCTGTAGGGGGGGAGGGGGGGGGGGGTTTGTACCTTTAAAACTTTTCTCTTTGATACACCCTGTTGGAGTGGTGCATGGAGGTCTGGCCTCTGGTAGAAAGTACGGTCTCCGCTGTCCTGGCTCACCTCTGCCTGTGGTTGGGTAGATAGGGAAAGCTCCAGCACACAGTCCTGATGGTGCCACTGGCCAAGGTTACACCGTGCCTTTCAGGGCAGCTGGCTAACGGGCGCACAGTTTCACTTTCACTTTCACAACGATGTTTTACTGATAGAAAGTATCAGTAAAACATCGTTGTAAAAGTTAAGATGTAACTGGGCCTACAAGTCAGACTACCTAGTAAGTAGTATGATTGCGTGTATATGAGTCTACAAATACACATTTACAGTATATAGAGTAGCTGGCCATATGTTGGATAGTATGATCATGTATGGTTTTGGAACGTAAGAGTGGATGGGTGCAGCATCTTAAAGACAAAGTGCTGTTATGCTGCTGGCCGTCTGAAGACCTCCCATAGACCATGCTGAACAACCACTCTTCCCTTTCTCCTCCCTCTGCTCCACACCACCATGCACTGCAATACCCCTGTCACCCTTTCCTCTCTCTCTCTTTCCTCACTTCCTGTTGTAGTCTATTTCTGTTGCAGGAAGATGCTGCACCCATCCACCCTTAAGCTACCACAACGATACTATCCAACATATGGCCAGCCACACTCTACAAGTACACACTTACATACTCATAACCATACTACTTACCTTTAGGTAGTCTGACTTGTAGGCCCAGCTAAATCTTAACTTTCACAACGATGTTTTACTGATAGACAAAGTGTTTGCCAATCAGCTACCCCTGTCAGTCACATCATTTTCCTATCCCTCTCGTCCTTCTCTTCTTTCCTTTGTCTTGCCTTGCACTTGTGTCTCTTTTCTGACCTCATTCTGACCTGAGCTCTGCTCCAAGGTTTCTTTCTGTAAAACGATAGTTTTATCCCCGACCTCTTTTCTCTAGACTTTTCCTTGCTCTCTGGGGTGAAGGCCTCAGGCGGTGTGAAGCGCCTTGAGACAGTGTTCACTGCTAATGCTGCACTACAAGTTTACAAAATTGAAACAGAATGAAATTGCTGGATGAATCATTGCTGACTAATATATCCATGTGGCCTCTATTCCCTCCTTTTCTCTCTCTCTCTCTTTCTCACTTTCTCTCTCTCCTTCACTCTCAAAAGATAACTTCCTTAACCTCTAAGACGATTGTTGCTCAGACGACAGCAGTGAGGAGGAGCCTGCGTGCATATCAAAGCAGAAAAGAAAGTACTACATCTTGAACATTTGGCAGATGGGTCCCTGAGGCCCTCACAGGCTATTTCAGTACAGATATCAATTAGCTGCATGGTTGCCTTTTCATGTGCTATTATCTGAGCCTATTATACTTGAAAATGAAAAGGGAGGGTCGGAGGGAGGCGGAGGGGGGTGCTGGTGGGGGGGATGTAGAAACGCACTGAGAACATTGGTGACGAGTGTATGCCCATGGCGACGCGATATGGAAATTACCATCTCAGTACATCGCACCTTTGTACAAGAGGCAAAAACATTATTCTAGCAGAGCAACTCAAGCATAATGGTGGTGTTAAATCAATCGGCATGTTTTACTTGACTTTTTCCCTCAGTTACAGTTAAGGCAGTGATGTCTGAGCCATATACCCAGGAGAGATACGCACAGAACAATTCCCCTGGCTAATGCAAATTGTTGTTGTATAGTATCTCATATTAATAAAGAGGGACCCCCTCAAAAGCTGTTACCAGAATACAATTACTGATAATTACTGTGGCTGTACACATACAACACGCACAGGGGTGACATGTATCCGCTGTATCTGTATAGGTGGAGTAGTATGTTTTCATCTGTATCACAGAGATTCAAATGTAATATTTCACTTCACTGTCAGGATTCTGTTTAATTGCAAACAGACTCAACGTTTACAAAATGTCTGGCAAATACTGTGCATACTGCAACTGAATAGGTCGCTGATATAAATGTCCCACGAAAAGTGCTCATGTCACTGGCCAGTTCCCTGTCCAAACTGGTCATCAATTTCCCAACTCCAACATGTTGATAGCTTGGCACATAGTTAGTATCTGTATCTGTGAAACTAAGGTGAACTGCACACTGATGCCAACATATTGTAAGTGCAGAGCACTTCCACTGCCAATCATTCAGTTATTGCACATCCACCCTCTCCAATTACTTCCTGCTGCCAAACTAAACAGAGCAATTATGATTCAGGTTTATTTTTGTTGGCAGCAGTCTGTGGACAGCCGTAGAGTTTTTCGAGATGTTGAAAAGTGAGGCTTCACATGGTGTGGTTCTCATCGAGTGCACTCCCACACCCCTAGCTTAACCTTCACTTGGTTTCTCACTAAGCTCTTCAGGTGATCCAGCACTTGGGTCTCTTGGCAGTTCCATGATCCCACTCAAGTGTTCCCACTTGCAGGGCCTTTGCACTTGGTTGTCCAAACGGCATCCCTAACAGAGTTTAATCAATCTAATGCTGCAGTCTGTGCTTGTAAAGCAAGAATGAAAGCATATTTTGGCAGTATAGCTTTACATATTGAATCATATAAGTCATTTTTAATTGTACTATATGTGTGGATATTTTTTATGTTTATCATGCATTTTGAGTTCTCATGTATATTTTAAATGATTAAACTATAATGGCATGGTATGTACAACACTATATTTAATCTGTATTCTGTAAAACACCTGCCACCACAACAATACCTCTCCTGGTTGCATTCATGTCATTGCAATAGCTGGGCTGACAAAGGGATGTGTGTGTCATGGCATGGCGTGGTCGTCTGGCAGCTGTGAAACAGGTCAAGATTGGCTCCACTGAGCAGAGCTGGTGTCAACTTTGGGTCAGTGTGAATCTTCTCTTCTGGATCACAACCTGTGTGTGTGTGTGTGTGTGTGTGTGTGTGTGTGTGTGTGTGTGTGTGTGTGTGTGTGTGTGTGTGTGAGAGAGAGAGATATATATACACACCACGGACCACAGCCTGACATTGCAAGTGATGTTTCATAGGCCATTTGTTGCACAGGTGCTGGGAAAGAAAGCCTATTTAATGCCTGGATCAGACGACACGAATTCAGCCCAATTTTGACACGATTTTTGTCGTCACCGACAAATTTCCAGCGTCGAGCCTGAATATGAACGTCGAGAATAGCTAACAGGCCTTGTTGTCTGATATAATCAAACAACGCCGATGTGGCGTTTGGGACACTCTACGACACTTTTTTAGTATATTCCTGCCTAGTTTGACAACTCCTTTGACGTGTTCCTTCACGATGACCAATAGGATGACAGAGTGCTCTCTTGCATGTGTAAACAAGGCGAAGAAAAATGCACACATAGCACTTCTGTAGCCATGATTGACAATGTCTTGACCCTCCTCACCAATGATCTTTAAACTTGTGCGAGGACGTGAGTGGTGATTGTTTGGGGTCAAACTTGTAACGTTGCCAGTCTGCTGACCAAGGCACAACAAGAACTTATGGCACTAATCTGATGTGGTGACCATCATGAAAGACAAAAAAATGTAATAACTTTTCACAGGCATGTCTGTATCTCTGTGCCACCCTAACACTGTACCCAAACACATGTAGGAAGTGTACACATTTTCATGTACAAGGCTTTAATTGTCTTTTTCTCATTTAATGGGTCTTACATAACCTCAAATAAGCATGCGTGCCACCTGTTTGACAGACAACATGGTTTAGAATCCCTGGATTTGGACCCAGAGAGCCATTAGGAGCTTCTCCAAGCTCAGAGAAAGGCACATTTCTCTCCAGACAGGTTGTGCTTGTCTCATCTGGGTCTGGGAAGATGGCACTGAGGAATAGCCTCCTTTTCTTACACACAGGCTATAGAATCTCCTGCAGCACTCTCTGACCCACCCCCGCATCTGTGTCTGCATCCCCATCATAAACAGACATGTAGGCAGAGAGAGAGAGAGAAACACACTACCCAGCAAACACACAAACACCTGCCTGCTCACCCCAGTGAGATGTTCATGAAGGCAGTTGTTGCTGTTGTATCCTGCTGCTGAGGCCTTATGGCTGGGCAGTGGTTATATCGGTTAGGTTAGGTTGTGTCTTTTCCTATGTATAACTAAAACAAAATCACCTTCTCTCACACTCCCTTTATACATCCCCCCTCTCTCTCTCTCTCTCTCTCTCTCTCTCTCCCCTTCTCTCACTTACTCTCTCCCTCCCTCTCTCTCTCTCTCACACACACACACACACACACGTAGTGTATTGGTCTTTAGGACTGAGGATTGATGATGAAAAGGTTACGGCACCATAAGGAACATATGGGATGCCAGCCCAACGCATCCATCAGCCTAGATGGCTATACTAATCGTCCCCACATTCATTAGATGTGCTCCTGTCTCCAAAGTCTCTCATGGAAGACAAAAAAAGAGCAAATATTTCATTTTCATCCATTTAATATTCCCCTCTGGACAGAGAATCTCTAATTTGCTGCGCAGTCTGGTCTCTTCTGTAATCATGTGTTTCCCCTCACTGTACCAACATCAATTCACCTCATTCAGCTCTCTCTCTCTGCCTCTCTGTGACTGCAGACGGAGTTCACGGGGATCTGGCAAGCATTTTTTAATCTGAGTAAAAGAAAGTTGTGTGTGATTTTCTGTATTTCCTTTTACAGCAGCACATGAAAGAATATCGGGGGGGGGGGGGGGGGGACTAATCGGCGAGAGAGTAAGTTTGACTGCCACAGGGTTCTCATTGTAAAAATTACATCTGCCATAGGACATAACTTTGGAATACCCAAGCTGAGCTGTCTTTGTGATGTGACAAAAGGCACTTTTTGAAGGAAAACAAGGATAGCTTCTCCACTCTCTCAGGCACAGGAAGCTGTGTAAAGTTTCAACAGTCAGGCCATATTGAAATAACACAAACCTTACAGACACAGGCATCTCTTTCTGCCATTTACTTGGCCTGTGCACAGCACATTGATTGGAAGGGGTGGATTCCTACGCTGAACAAGTCTAGGAGAAATTAGCAAGAAATGCTATCATTGCTTATATTACCTTCATATACTTACAGTACTTTACACTATAATAGCGTCTATAATCTACTAAGGAGAGCTGAGAGAACCCAATGAGGGACTGACATTAACAATGACTGGAGGTACGGTAACTACAGAAAAGAGTGCATGATTTAGTTTAGGACGCCTACGGAGAGGGCTGCAGGCCTCTGCCTGGATGGCGACTATTTGGGGACTGACTTGACATTGATCTAGTGTGAATCGGTGCCAGGTCAGGGCCACAGCTCCAGGGTGCGCTCCTAACTGGGGCAGGAGTGTGGATTGAGACTGAGGTTGTGTATGTGTGTGCAGTCTCTCTCTGGATGCAGACTGAACTTGTGTATGTTTCTATCATAAACACATACACAAAGTGCAAGAGACAGAAACACACAGGCAAATACACACACACATGCACACTGGCTGCAGAGACACTCAGCAAGAGATGACTAAACGTACACCAGCCAACCAGATTCATGGAGGCACAATCCAGTTTAATTCACATGTCTACAGACACACACTTTGAGAAAGCAGAAGCACTTGCAATCTGTTCCAGCTATTGACACTGAAGCTACCGAAATTAGTGCTGATTAACACAGAGCATCTTGCTTGTTTGTAAGTTTTAATGGGGATAAAAGCTTTGAAAGCTCTATACAGAATCTATAGTAGCAGTTCAATTGACTTTAAAGGATGGACAAAGGGCTTAAAAGATGGATAGCTTGAGGACTAAATCCTCTCCAAAATGACTGAAGTCGTTTTGTTCGATGGCAGAGTTTCCTATCATTTTATGAGGTTTCAGGCGTCTTTGCAGGGGATGAAGGGAAACTGGGGTCAGTCTGCCCAGAATATGTTACAAAATTGTGTCAGTAACACACAAATTAGAGGGACTTTCTCTCTGAATCAAAGAGCCATACTGCTTGCTCTAGGGTGAATAGGCACAGCAGAGGGGGTATCAAAAGGCAGTGTCTAATAGGGGCTCTTGCTCCCTACATTAACGTTCATCAGGGAAGGCTTTTCAGCTTTTCAGGTTTTTTTCCCACGTTTCGGTAAAATGGCAGAGAATAAATGAATGCAAAAATAGTAAAACAAAACTTTTTAAATATCAAAAAATAAATAAGAATTTGAGAGAGAATAAAACTCACTGAAGCAAAACATTATTTTTAAAAAGTAATCTGAAAAGTAAAACAAATTATTTGTCAAATTGTTTGACAAAAGCTTCCAGCAAGGGTGTTTTTTTATTTCAGGGGTGTGTCCCCATTGGCCAATGAGTTTGAGTGACAGCTTAGTGCCCCAGACTTGTGTATGTTTCAGACACCCTGAACAACAGAACTGGTTATTCACTACCCACTGGCTAATATTACTGGATTCCTACAGGATTAATAAAATGTAAGTGTTGACTATATGTGTTGTCTGTGCTGTACTAGATGTTTTATTGTTTTGCTGTGCTAAGGTAGAAGTAGAGCTTGTGCCTGTCTGTGCCTGCATTTCTGGTTAGATATGTAAGTACATGCAATGATAGCTTTTGTTTAAATGCACACTTATTTGCCATTGGGATCAGTGGATGCTAAGTGAAGCATTACCCGTTGGAGTCAGCTGTCATCTGTTTCAGAGCAATAGAACATTGTTGTGGTCATTTTTAACCATAGAGTTTCTTGAAGCTGAACCACACTGAGGCACAAGACATCATACGTTTAGTTTAGTACAGCTCTGCAGACGCCAGATCAAAGGGTAAGAAGCAGTGATTAAAATGAATAGCCATACATCATCTTTTATGCCCCCCCAAAAAAGGAACACACACACACACTGATTATACATTTCCTTTAACATCTTCATTATCACTGGCTCCATTTCTCACTTAACTCTGACCCCCTTAACCAGATTGGTTATTTTCTCTTACTGGAAATATCCATAAGATACGTATCTTTCTTAGAATACACCTGCATCATCATTATCAGTGTAGATGAGATGCCTTTCTTATAATACACTGGCATTAAAATTATTATTGTAGATGATACAGACACACCTCCTGACCTGTACACACATAGACACACACTTGTAGCACATAGTCTCTCTCCCTCCCTCCCTCCCTCCCTAACTCTTTCTCTCTCTCTCTCTCTCACACACACACACAATGAACTAACTATTCACACAGCTCACACAAAATCACATGCATTTTAAGTGCGTTATTAGGGGTCAATATGCTGCCTTGCTCAATCTCCTCTTGGAGATGAATGGTGATCTCTCCATTAAACTTGAATTCAGTCCAGACTGTTTGAAATTGAGGTGTGTGTGTGTGTGTGTGTGTGTGTGTGTGTGTGTGTGTGTGTGTGTGTGTGTGTGTGTGTGTGTGTGTGTGTGTGTGTGTGTGTGTGTGTGTGTGTGTGTGTGTGTGTGTGTGTGTGTGTGTGTGTGTGTGTGTGTGTGTGTGGAGACGGACTAGAGAATGGGGGTCAGGCCTGAGAGGGTGCACTTTGTTGGACCAGAGAAGAGGGGAAGCAATAGGCTGATAGATCTGGAGTTGGACGATGAGGATAAATCATTTCATGCTTGGCTGGATGGATATCTTTCATTCATCTCTCATCCCTCTCTCTCCTCTCAACTCCCTCTTAGCTGGGCCCTCACCTTCTATCTCTCTTGCATCCTTCTCTCTTTTCGTCTCACTCCTCACTCTCTCTTTCTTACTCCCTCCAAACTCTCCCCCTTTCTCACTCTCGTTATATCTTACTCATAGCTCCTGTATCTTTCCCTCACAGGTGTTCCTTCTTGGTCCTCACATGCAGTCATAGGTAGAACACGTTAACAATCAACCAAGGGGGAATAAAGACACCCAATCTGAAGGAATATAGCGTAGCTATGTCAGTTATCGGACAGTGTCAAACATCGGCCATTCTGTTAAACAATCAAAATGCTTTAATAATGGATTAACAATCTATAACTTCAGTTTAAAAATGGATTCACATGACAACGCCGACGTTTGCCAATAACACACGCCGTCCGATAATTAACACCGTTACGATAAGCATTTATCTTAGAGAGAGGGAGAGAGATTTTTAAATAGCAGCTGTAATATCTCTTTTTAAATGCAAATCTGATCACGAATGCTCTCCTTTTTTTACGACAGTCTCTGTCGCCATGGCAGCACTTTGCCCCACATGATTCATTTGTCCCTGTGCCATTTTTGCAAAATCATGAAAGAGCAGAATATGTCACCAACACATGAATTATATATGACGCTGGAGTGTTTTGGCTGAGTAGACCGTTTCCATAAATCATACATTGTCAATGAAAAATGAAACTGGAGATTGAAATTTGATGTGTGTGTGTGTGTGTCTGTGCGTTATTACACATAGTGAGTAAGACTATTGCATTACGTGTATTATCTCCTTCTACAAAATCCCAAGTTCGGATACAACATCAGGTTAGACAAGACAGTCTCACTAATTATCTTCGAGAGTTGTTTTTGACAGGCCCTCAGTAAGTCTATAGAGGTCAGATTGACACTCACTGAAACAGATACCCACCCATATCTGCACTACACTTGTATATTTAAAGCTGAAGTAGGCTACATGTGAATTACCAAAGAAACATTAAGTATCTCTGTCTTGCACTACAGTATACAACAGAAGTGAGTACTCTTCTATGCAATATCACTTAAATGTCATCAAACTGTATCACCTTAACAGTAATTGCATTAATTCATTAGTAATAGGATCAATTGCATTGCTTGGTAAAAACTAAGAGTTTAGATTTACTATTGTAGCGCCCTCATGCCCCTACGATGGGCATGACACTTTAAATTAACTAACTTTTAAAGCAGCATAACGGAGGAATTGCTAATTGCTAACGAGATGCTAGCGGCTAAAACTACTTTTTACTTTGACACTATGACAAACTAGTTAGTCAACAACTGTCCTAACACAGTCAAACATCAAGCAAGTGCAACACAAGACAAAGTAAGACGGCAAATAAGCTACTTATTAGTTCAGCAGACAGTAGAAACCGGGCGGCTTCAGGCAAACCTACAGAACGCAGTAATATGCCTACGCACCCTGGTATGCAGTGTTGTGCATGAACGCGTGTGTTGTGTATTAATGTATATTTTCTGTTTGTACTTTACTTTCTCACACACACACACACACACACACACACACACACACACACACACACACACACACTCACATACAAACATACACCCACCTACAATTTATCCCATTCATTGTTGTTAATGCAATACAAAGAGTGAAGAATCAAACTGAATATCTAAGTCTCCATTCTTTTCCATTCTAATCGGATGACCCTCAGTGATTACACATTTTCCGAACGCCCTCTATAACAGTAGGCCTACCCGTATAATTTCTGCGATACCTAAACCAACTAACTCGACTTCGCCCTACATTACCCATGAATCATCGCACACACATGTATATCAAACAAGCAACGTATTCCAAGGCAACAGCTCTCGGTCTCAATATAAAAATGGCAAGTGAAAGCGAGTGCGGGATTTTTACACACTGTCTGACAAAGTTTCCGACAGTAAAAATCTCAACTTTCTGTGCAAATTATGTCCTCCTGAAAAATTACCAATAATTAAAAAAAAAATTAAAATGAACTGAACTATGAACTAGTTCAGAATTTAAATGGTGAAATATGAACGTGAACGATTCATGTTTACTTGTATGAACTGAACTTTGAACTAGTTCATGAGAGGTGTGAATGTGCACAACACTGCTGGTATGGCAATGGCATGGAGGCGATTCTTCATATTAAAAGTCATTGTAGCGCCCCAAATTTTTTTAAGCTGTTATTTTAAGGTAAAACTGCTTATCCTAACCCTAACCCTGAAGTACAATTACTACATAATGCCACTTTAACTTGGGGCGCTCCATAAGTTCTTTAAAACAATTGACTACACTATATGTGTGTAAACCTATATGGTTTTGTTTTAAGTTTGTAGTGTTAAGTGAATTAACTCTTTTTAAACAAGCTTAAGCAATCCTTAATGAAACTAAATTACTAGTATAGTAAATGCAATGAAATCAAGAATCTTCCATTTTTGTAAAAAAGCAGAAAACGTTTAGTATAAAATATGAAATGCCTATCGCTCTGGTGCATAAACCAAATAAAAAATATTACAAAAATGGCAAATGTAGAGAAATTAAAACATTAAAATGCAGTCAGACAACTGCACCCACTGTTCACATTTCAAATATGTCAGTCAAACAGTGAAATATAACACAGTCAATATGCTATGCCGGCATAACCTAAAATTACCCCCAACGTTGCAGGCCTCGTCCTTGCTTGGGTGCGGTGTGACCATAAACTAAACGGCGGCTTTGCTCGAAGGCCAACAAACGGTGAACGGTTTACCTTGAGGTGTTGGAAGATTGGAAGAGAAGAGAGTGTCGTCCAGTACATTATCATAGCAACCAATAAAGTTACAGAAACGAAATATTCAAATGAAAATAAAATACAGGCCATTAAAAAATAAAATACATTTTGGCATAGTGTATTGAAAACATATTTAAACATTTGTAAATATTTTCTACATGAAGAAAATAAATCTGCACAGGGCTACACTATATTAGAAATAGTCCCAACAGTAGGAACTCAGTACAACAAAAGTTAGTACACCTTTCATTACTGAGATTCAAATCTTCAATACTTGAAATACCACTTGTATTTTTTTGGTGACAGACTCAATCCTCCTCTGCATGGAGGATACCAGTGTTGCGCACATTTCTAGAGATATTTTCTGCCACTTGTTCTGAGACAAATTGGTTTCAGCTGTTCTTTTCTGGAGTGGTTGTGTTTCTCTACCTTTGTCTTTAAAATACCCCGAAGGTGTTCTATTGGATTCAGTTCAGGTGACATACTTGGCCAGGTCATATTTTTCACTTTTTTTCTCCTTAGGAATTCACGCGTGATTTTGAAGCGGGCTTTGTACCTTTATCATACTAGAATATTCGTCTTCTTACAAACCTCTGAAGCCTGTGAGTCATCTTGTCAGACAATATTCTGGTACATCCAGGCATTCATTGTGCCATCTATTAATGTCATCTCCCCAACACCTTTTGCACTCATGCAGCCCCATGTCATCACACTCCCACCTCCAAGCTTCACCTTTGGGACTACTTACTCACTGTGCTAGTCCTGGCTAGGTTTACGCTGCACATGCTAGCCTCTATCTGATCTGAACACATGCATCTTGGTCTCATCTGACAGAAGAATGTATTCCAACATTCACCAGGCTTTGTTTCATGTTCTATAGTGAAGGAGTTGGGAAAAATCTGAATTTAAGGTTCAGAGATAATAATGATGTACAATATTCAATAATCCAATGCATTTTATATTAATTTGTAACTGTTGCTTTTATTTGGACTTAAGCTTAAATGTAAGAGTTCTGATTGTATATTCTGTGAGAGGAATGAAAGTCTCACCTCTCCCCTCCTCTTGGTCATGTCAAAGTGTCTTTGATGGCCCTTGCCTTCATGAATACAGGCCTCTGAGACAGTTGCTCACAGTTAGATCTCTTAACCCACTTCCCCTGTGTAGCAAGTAGTTCGGAGCCTTCCCATCTCCAAGATAATAATGTGATACATATTCATGAAGGAATGGGGCTATGGGGTGACACTCCTTTTTCTATGAAAAGTATAAGAACTGTAATGTTACCATGGCTGACTAGCAGAGATTTAGGTGAAACTTTTGAGTGAAACCTTGGTCTCTCTCCCTTGATGTACATCCCTGCCAGATTAAACCTGAATTCTTAACTGATCATATCTCAGACTGAGTCTCTACAAATCTTTTGGTATTACAAAATTACCATCAATAGCAAAGTTCAATTTTGGCAGTTTTAGGCCGAAGAGCAAGCAAGGATTTTTTTTTCTTGGATGCCGTCCATAAATGTTGATGTTCTTTGAACTGTCTGAGCCGTCCCAGAAACTCTGACTTCCTTTGATAACCCCTGTGCCAAGTCTGAAGCATTATTTTAGGAACGACGGCCACTGCTGCTCTGATTAGTGGCACTACGACTCGTTCTATACCTTCTGATTACTGCTGCAACTGTGTGATCACAGGTTCTCTAACTTGTGTTTGAGTCACTATTCCCTCGGGTTGCATTGAGTGTCTACTAGGCCTTTATTTTCAATATAGTCTTTTTAAAGTTTCTGTTTTGATTTGATCATAAGAGGGAAGATCCTACTTGTCAACTTAGAAAAAATGCAGTTATTGACAGTTGATACAACTTTGAATTATTTGACATTTAAATTATATTGCATAGGGGTGTACTTCACTATACTGTAGGAAAAGACAGAGATACTTAAAAGTTTCTTTGGCAATTCACATGTAGCCTACTGTTGTATACTATACCTGTGAGTTAGGACTATTCATGATTCAGATAATTGAAAACATTATTTTTAACAGTGTATGGCTTGAAAAATGCATGATTTATCATATTTGTCTTATAAACTGATATTACAAACAAACCGCATCATTTCACAGACTGTGTAACTGTTTTGGTTCATATGTAGATTTGAAAAATTGAGGAAAACCTACAGTAAAAAACCCACGAAGAAAACAAAACCAATTATAAGCATCTCTCTGAGGAGGCCCCAGCCTTTGGCCCTACCACACGCCTCAGGAGAGCGTCAGTGCTGCGTCAATGACCACATCACATAGCCCACACTGCCCTGTTCCTGCATTGTGTAAGACAACAGCACACCCACCTTTGCCTGGTAATCCGAACAGACTCTCTAGTAACAGGGACAGCTTATTTAGCCGCCTACACAAACCCCTGTGAATAGATCCATCCCCTGGTCACGCAGTTTAGGTCTTAAAGGCACATCCTCGATCCTGGTGAAAGGTTGTTGATGTTTGAACTCAACTGTCTATCAAGTATAGTTCTCCCTTCAGTGTTCCTGAAACAATGGCTTGAATAGCGAATTGCGACTTGTTTGTTTTCCATATACAGAGCCAGGACTGTGTACGGACACTGGAGTTTATTTGAGAGTAGGAAGAAGAGACAGCTAGGGGACCGTGAGGAGCAATTAGCTGAATTTGACAAACAGTGTATCGGATTAGAATTGCGGACTGTACCTTTAATAGCGTTATAAAAATATCACCCTTGGTGCAGTTTCTCCTCAATAAATCCATCCAGACTGTTCCAGCCATCTGAAGGGGAGTCAGTATTACCAGTATTATTATCCAGGAGAGAGAGAGAGAAGGACAGCAGATGCCAAGTCTGTGTCAATTCTCCCCCTACAGCAGTTAATTTGGCCAGGACATCTGCCCTTCTTCCAAGGGCTCAAGAATACCCAAGGTGCCACTTCCCTGCTATGAGTAAGCGAGACTGTGGTAGGTCAAAAACATTTTACGGGACATGAACAAGCAATGGCAGAAGTTGAACAAGTGGTGGGGTTGAGACAGGAGAAACACCACGGACAAAGTAGAAGTCAGAAACGTTGGAGGAAGATGTAAGCAGGGCGCAGTGATATGCATTGTGATGCTCTGAGTGGAAACTTCCTCAGCATCAACAGCAGCTACTGTATGTGAAATACTGTCTTGTTTAGTGACCATCTTAGAGTATACAAAATGTTCAACGAACCATCCCTTCAAACCATCACTGTGTGTGTATGTGTGTATGTGTGTGTGTGTGTGTGTGTGTATGTGTGTGTGTATGTGTGTGTGTGTGTGAGAGAGAGAGAGAGAGAGAGAGAGAGAGAAAGAGAGAGTGTGCTTATCCATTAGATACAGTATTTATATACATCCATACAGTATATTTGTGTGTACAACAGAGAGAAGCTTTTTTTATTTCTGTTTTTTTTCAATAACTGTGTCAGAGATACAGGAACGTATCTGTGCATACTGTGTCCAGCCAGCGCTACATCCTGTCATAGTTGAGATTCAGTAGAGGAGCTCACCACTTGACCACAGACGGTCGGTCAAGAGAAATAAGAGAAACTCAGATTGAGGCCTCTGAGGTCATAGACGCAGCACTCCATCACCATGGAAACAACTCCAACCCCTTCACAAGGGTCACAAGATCCAGTCAGTACCTCTCTATCTCTCTCTCTCTCTCTCTCTCTCTCTTTCTCTCTCTCTCTCTCTCTCTATTCCTCCCTGCATTTACTCATCTGGTACTTCAACACCTAGCATACCAGGAAAATGCTCAATTACACATGCTGCTTATTTAACCTTTCCTGTTCTGGCATTGAGTAGTAATGGGGTTGGACTTGATTGAATTGGAAGCCAAACTATAGCGGTGAAATGCAGCATATACAGGAAGTGATCGGCATGCTGTGATTGGTGCTGATTGCGAAGCGACTTCCCACAGAGGCGCAGCAGTGCTGCTTGACTGTGTCTTGCCCTTTTCCTGACCCAAATGGGCCTCATTTAGTCCTGAAACCGCACAGCATGAGGTGACGTCGTTTAAGGCCTACAGGATTTAAAGGGCGCTGATGGGATGAGACTGTGTCAATCATCACATGGAATACAACAGCCATCTGGAGAACGCTTGTGACAGCTTCTTGCGCGTAACTTACTCTGAAGGGATTTATGGATATCACCATGATTATGATTATTCTGCTGTACATGAATACAGCACAATGATCTTGTCTCTCTCTCTCTCTCTCTCTCTCTGTAATATCAATGTTCTATTTGAACATGGAATTAAAGTATGTGTGCGAGAGAAGAGCGTGTGCTGAAATCCATTAAGCCATTACGCTGTAATTGAATTGCGCTGGTCTCACAAGTGCTCAAGGAAACCTTTGATGATCATGACGCCCACCTAACCAATTTCATATTGCTGTGAGTCTTAATAATGGTTTTGGTTCAATTAGAGGGAAGCCGAGATTAGAGGTTAGCTCAGGTAAATGATGTGGGAAGTGGTGATGGGCAGTCTAAGCCTCTAATCATACTCATCACAAAAACCCCATTGATTACTTCCCCTGAGACGTGTGTGCCTTTGAAGATGCCAATGCATATTGGATCAACAATCAATATCTAATTACCTTTTATCAAAAAGGGACTCGGTCCAGGATGTAAAGAGGGACTTCAGTCAAGTTAAACAGCCCTTCTTTTCTGTACAAGTCTAACTAGCATCTTTCAACTCAGGCTTGTTATCTCTGCAAGCTCAGGAGTGCTGTGGGTTTGTCATGTGGTGTCAAGTGCCAGAACAGAGGTCTTTGTCCTTATTAACTCCTATTAAGTATCAGTGCCTCACCTTATTCTCTTCCTTTCCTTCCTTGTATCTCTCCTTCTTCCTGTTTATCCCTCTCTTTGTCTCTCTCTCGTTCCCTTACACAGCTATTGTGATGACACACATCGTTTAAACTCCAGCAAAATGCTTGCAATTCTCTGTGTGGTTCTTGTGGATCAAAGCAGGTAGGAGTAATCATATTTTGAAAACACATCAAACTCAACAAAGTCACAATCACTGGAAATTTCTACACCCATTTTCAGGTGTCAACAATGAACCGTAGGACTCACACCATCATGGTTCTGATATCACCATAGGCATTCTTGTCTATACAGTACATATCTGAAAAGGATATCCTCCCTCAATTTCTTTTGGGATAAATGTAAAGTGTATAAGTACGTATATGCAAAATGTCCTTAATATGAAGGCCAATATAAAAACTTAAAGAAGTAATATCATATCAAATGATGACTGATCTGTATAGCCCTGACTGTTCTGAAGAGAAAAAAAGAAAAAAAAACGAAACATAACATTTAGAAGTAAAGGAAGTCAAATTATGATGAAAATAGCCTATGGTTCCTAAGAGTTAAAGCCACGTGGTTTCGCCAGGAGTATATAGCTCTGACAGTGTCATCTTACTCACGCAGAGTTCATTGTATTATAAAACCATTACTGATGGATGGGTAAAGTAATGTGTTACTTGATATATTACATATTGACCTGTAGTCATAGTTCATAAATGCTGGTAGCTTTCTTCTCGTCTTGACTCCAATTCATTTGAATTGACCAGTCTTGTAAATGTTACTTGAATCACATATGGTGTGCAATGAAAGTACTCTGGACCAACATCCAACCTCTAACGTATTGAGTGCAATGAGTCCACAAAGAGGGAACTAATTTATGTAAGGCAATAACTACAACCCATTTTCCCCCGACTTGTTATAATATGCAGTGTACCAAGAAATTACCATTCTTGCAAATAAGAAGCAATTTAGAGCTGTAAGTGCTAGCTGAGACAAGCTATCATCGGAGAGAGATGCATCTCATTTAGAGGCAATTTAAGGTACTTAAAAAAGATTTGCACATAAGGATAATTTCATTTCCAATTTGTGGAAAAATGTGACTCATTTGTTCTTGCCTTTTTTGGGAGACCACCCAGGTGACTTGAAATGACTTAAAAAGTAATCCGAGCACTGGAGAGAAAAAAAAGTCGGTCAGTGATTAGACATTTAACTTTAACAAATCCAAAGAAGGACAAAGTCTTTATTAGTTCACTTATTTTTGCACACACATGGACATGGCTACACGGGCAACATATTTACATTTTGTGTCTTAAAATTCCCTCTCAGCTGAATTATTTAGGGAGCCCAAAAGTCAGAGGAGATTCCGGCCACGAACCTGAAAACCTTCCCCGACCCGGTGTGGAAGTGTGACTGCAACTGACGAGCGTGAAGTGGCGACGTGTCACCCGTTCAGTCTCGAGATGGCGAGAAAAGCTTTCACACATGAGAAAGCACTTCTTAACAGTTAGAGGACTCGAGAAAATACTGATTTATTGAAGTGCATGAGAACACAAATGCTCTCCAGTCTCCCACTCTGTCCACTCCCTTCGCTTATCTCAGAGAAACCATGGCCACACGATCTCATTAGCAACCGAACGGCATGGGAATACAAAGGAAATAGGCCTCCAAGATCAGAGAATTGCATTCTAATCATAAAATGGAGGCCATTTTATAAATGTACATCACTGTTTATCAGAAGGAGACAGCAAAACATTTGCCATTAGAAGTTAATTATGCATGTATTAGACTGTCTGTGGATGGAGCTAAGTGTGCGTGTGTATGTGTGTGTGTGAGAGAGAATGTGTGTGTGTGTGAGAGAGAGAGAGAGACAGAGAGAGAGAGAGAGAGAGAGAGAGAGAGAGTGTGTGTGTGTGTGTGTGTGTGTGTGTGTGTGTGATCTATGTCCAGAGAATCCTCCAATACCGTCCGTTACTTCCTCACACAAGCACTCCAACACAAACAGCAGCAGCCCAAGATGATTGCGCCCAAACTTGTTTTGAAAAGTAATTGGATTTACGCCCCTCTCTGCCTTTCACAGAGACAGATAAAGACATGAAGCTTCATTCAAAGTCGCTTACATTTTAATTCCACTCCTCCGCCCTCTGCCAGGGTACAGTGAACTGCTCTGAAGTGGCACCCATTTGGATCCTAATTTCACCCACCTGTTTTCCCACCTGCTGCTTTTTCTGGGAGATAAAAGCCTAATAAAATAATGGCTGCACAGGTAATTCATTAATATCCTGCAAAAAGGCCATTTCGGAGAGTGGCTGGGCCGCTCAAGAGTAGGTGAATGGGGATATTAGGTTGTTATGATGCCGTGGAGTACTCTAAACATTAAATGTGAATAACTGTGCTCATGAAAAAGAAATTACCCTGTTTTGGACTTGGAAAGTTGAGTTGTTGAGGCACTTATACACACACACACACACACACACACACACACACACACACACAGAGGGACACACACAGACACACGCACTCACACTTGGAGACAGACATACATAAACGCAGGTTGTTTATTGGCTGCAAAGCAACATCTGGAGTAAATCCTTTTGTCATCAAAGACCTTGGTGAAGTCCTTGAGCATCTCCAGAATGCTCTTTGATGTATGAAGGGATTATGCCCTGGAGTTTGATTTGTCAAAGGGAGATTTCCTCAGATTTCACACTTTTGAATTTTCTTAATATCTTGAAGCCACATAATTTCTATTGATCATACTCATAAACTTTAACACCACGCCTCTGAAATGGTTCCTTTGCCCCAGTGGATGATCTTCATCTGCATTCAGCTTCATATCAAAGCAAATCTAACATCCCCCCACTCTTCAACAATCTGTACAGCAGCCTTCACTTTTACTCAGTGGTTTTAGAATAACATCTGATTTGGAAGAACATGAAATCATTCTGATTCTGAAACTTACAAGCAAGTTGTGAGCTTTACTTTGGCAGGAAACGTTCACTCATGTTCCCCCTATTAGAATGATAAAGGCCATGGCAAATGTAGGTGTTAGTAATTCTAGTGGAAAACCATGGATGAAGGGATCATTTCCAACCTTTCCATCCTAAACATCCCGTCCCAGATGGGTGTAATGGGGATTTATCGCCCTCCTGCCTCCCTAATCTGACGTCTCGGATGCGTGCTTGAGCGTGGCAGACATGTGCTGTCAAGGCCAATCACCTGAGACAGCTATCGACTCCCATCTGCATCACACATGCAACTCATCATTAGCACCTGGTGACGGTCTGTCTCTCATTATCACTGGTTATAATGGTCTCACACACACACACACACACACACACACACACACACACACACACACACACACACACACACACACACACACACACACACACACACACACACACACACACGCACACACATTCAATTTCACTATCACTCTCTATCAATTAGTGAATCAATTAATCTAAACTCAACCCTTTCAAAGTGACTGGTTTAGGAAAATAACAGTGACACCAAAAATGTATGTACTGCCTTATACAAGAAAATACTTATAAGATTATGACATAATGTATCAATTTTATAGTAGTAAATCAAACAATACATGAATTGAATAATTAATTATTTTTTACCTCCTCAGCTGTGCATCATTTCGTATCTGTAAGAGAACAAAAGCATGTAGAGCTTGTTCATTTGAATTCTTCCATAAGTTAGTCCATAGTTGCTTGTTTAATCGATGAGAAGTTCACTCAAATACTCAAATGTAACATCACGGAAAGGCTTGGCAAGATTTGCATATGCATACTTGCATGAGTCTGTCCCATATGTGTGTGAGTGTGTGTGTTTGTGTGTATGTGTGTGTGTGTGAGTGTATGTTTGTGTGTGTGTATATGTGTGTGTGTGTTCAAAAAGAAGTTGTGCATGAAAACCCCACTTTTTTCCTGCCATCGCTCAGTGTTACCAGTCCATGGTGTCTGACTGAACAGCACACTGCTGACACTGACCTTCTTCTCTTCTCACCTGTGTAACCCAGGAGCACAATAGCTGTGTGAGGTCATGGCTGTGATCCCGCTAATGACCCATTACTGCACAGATCAGAGGCTGTGGGGCCTGTTGAGTCGAGATGAGTCACTCCTGCATCCACATGGAGGAGGAGGAGGAGAAGGAGGAGGAGGAGGAGGACATCACAGAGGCCATTGATCTCTGCTCAGGGCCGCGTGTGCCTGATGAGAGCACATCCCAAACACAGCAGAGAAAAAAGTCATGATGGATCTCGGCTATCCCTTTAATGTAGGTTCTGAGTGGGAGTTGTCACACACACACACACACACACACACACACACACACACACACACACACACAGATCCATGTACCACATACACACAGACATGCACACATCCATGGACAGGTGAACACACACACTCCTCTCCCAACCTCGTCATATATGGGTTTCATCATGACACTGGCATCAATTTCTCTCCACTTCTCTCCTATATCTATGCATGCTCTATCTCCGAATCTTCCCTGTAGAGGCAGTTTTCACTTTGGTCTCGGTTATAATACGCTAAAACAGGTGAGGAAAGGTCTTACTGGCCTCCCTCGAGCTGAGGAACCACTGCAGTTTCAAGCTATTGCTTTTCATTTACTGGGGGAATTGGCTTCAGTTTCTGCACACGCTAGACGTGTTCAACGGGATCTGCTTTAAGCCAGGACTCAGTTAGACATGCAGATCTGACACATGCAAGTGCATCTATTAGCCTATATTTGTGTGCTTTCACTCTTCTCCACGGCGATCTCAAGGTTCAGTGAATCCCTGTCAGATTCCTGAGGTGCTCTCCCTCTTTCCTTTCTCTTTCTCCTTCTCTCTCTCTCACTCTCTCTTCTCTCTTTGCTTTTCATATGAAAATTTAAATGGAAAGTTATGCATTCTCTCCCTCCTGATTTAGCCTCATGAGAGGCTGTTAGTTTATCATATCCCACTCCTTGTGCTTAAACCCAGAGTCTAAAAAACACACTGACCCAGAGGCCTCAATTAGGGACCCATCCACAGGGCAACTCTTATTTGATTTAATACATTTTTGGAAGAAAATCCTCACAATTTAACTATTAATTGATTTTATGTGTTTTGCTGGAGGATTGTTTGTTCAAGAGTAATGGATGAGAGCTGTGGGGGAAGGTAACATAAAGCAGCTTCCACACTGCCCCGACAAACGCCAACATTCTCCAACTAACGCCAACATTCTCCAACAGTCGGGTCAGTGTGGGCCGGCAGTTGGTGTTAGTTGGAGAATGTTGGCGTTAGTCGGGTATTGTCGGAAGAGTTCAACATGTTTAGTCGGATCGGGTCGGATCGGGTAAAGTTGGAGAATGTCTGACCAATGTAGAGCCATTTCCAACGAACTCCAACATTCTGACAGCTCATTACCTTGACAACTAGGCTCAACTTGCGTGCATTACATCCTCGAGCTCTCTTGGATGTCGAAGTTATGATGGTTATCAGCCAGTTTGTCCTAGTCTATTTATAGATTAACGTTATGTATTAGCTTCCCCAAACGAACGATTTTCGAGACATATATGTCTACCGGTATTTCAACTTCTACGACTCGTTTAACACTGCAAGAAAACGTGTTTCTAAATATTAAAATTAATGTTGACACTTTACAGGAGTACGTTTGCACTTATGTTAGCTATCGGCCACTCCCACTTCGTTCCACTTACCGCGTTGGTTTTCGAAATATTAATATGCACGCCGCCTGCTTTTATGCTGTTGTATGAAAAAGTTTTGGCACCCCTCTGAGGCTGCATGATAATTTACTCTGTCTTCACCAAAAAAAGATCACAGTGGTATATTGTTCATTTTCTAGTTAACACTGAGTACTGGGGTGTTTTCCAGACAAAGATATTTAGTGTAGCCAGAGGTTAAATTGGGCCGGAGCGCTCCGACTCCTTAGATCCACAACAAACCCCGCCGGAGCTCAGACCCGTCTCCCTCAGTGTAAAATAATCATATACTACTTTTAATATTTGTTCATCTCCTGACCAAACGCATTGCAATATGATATTATATAACTCACAAGACTACTCAAAGACACTGTAGCCCATCAATGATACATGGAATTATGAGAGGCATTCTACTGATTCTCTCGTGAAGTGCACGTCAGTGAACGTCAAAAATCGACACCTATAATCTTTGGTGATTGTTAAGACGTTTTTCTAAAGGATCATTGTTGTTGTTAATAAGTTGTCCATCAAAGCGCCACCGCTAGAATGTGTGAAGAAGGTTAGTGTTCTATGATCTGTTTTTGGTATTCAGACTGACATTTCAGCCTGAAACAACAAATAAACTAACCTAACTTAAAGGACGCAGCCAAGCAGCTTAGCCTTCATTCAGAACAGAACCTAATAGCCAACTAGCCAAGCTATCCTAACCCAAAGAAAAAACATGGCACAACTTTGCGACAAAGTGCAGTTGAACTCGCATCAAGGAGCAAATATCCATAGGTGAACAAGGGCACAGCCAAACGCCTATGATGGCCAATGACGCCCGCACTAAAAAGCAAGCAACACCATACAAACCACTGGCTAGCTAGCCGCTAGCAAATGTCAAATCCTGTAGCCTACGTGTTCTCTTGACACTCTGAAGACAGCATAGCATCATCAAATTATCCAGTTTACATGTTGATGGGGATCTTCACGTAATGATCTTGTCACATACTGTATAATCAGGCCAATAATCCCAATTTTGACAAATAAATAAAATATTGCCTCTGTTTACAGTCTCCAATTAAGTTACACAATTAGTTAGCCTATTTCATAGTTCATTGACTAACAAAGGGGTCTTCAGTGTTACCTAGATTCCTATGATCTTTGCAATATAGGCCTAACTGAAATAATCAAACTCAACTATTAGTTTTCCAATACTTGCTTAAAAATATATTTTTGACAATACCAGTTTAGCTAAAATACTAGGATAATATAATATAAGGACATGTGTCCCTATGTTGTGGTTTCAGCTCTGAATTACACACAATATTTAAGTTCACATAGGCTAACTTAAGGTTGTTGGTGCAAAGTAATTTTGAAAAACTGTAATAGATTCCAATGATCCTGAAACAAGTGATGATATACTGTATACATACCAATGTCTGTTTTAATGATAGCTGCACTAATGTACTCATGAACATACATTTGATATTCTTCATGCAGCTTTGTTATGTGTTAATAATAAATAGGTTTCTTAATGTTGTTTGATGATATTAAAAAGATAATAAATTGAATTGTAGCCTGTCTGTTTGAAAAACTATTCAACCCCTACACATTAGAAGTGGAAAAAGAGCCCCTTTAGTGTAATAATGCATTCATTCATAATGTAAGTAAGAGTGATATAAATAAAGATGCTTTTGAAAGATGACCATTGACCGCACACAAGGGCTCCCCCTCCTCACAAAAGCCAATTTAACCACTGAGTGTAGCAGTGTTTAGTTGTGTGAAATGAAATCAAATGTGAAAAATAGGCTGTGCAAATATTTAGGCACCCTAATCAAATTACTTGTTTTCCAAATATGTTTTGACAAGCAAACGTTAATCTAGGTATCAACCTCATCCATCTTAAAATAATTTAACACACAATTGAAAAAATAAGTAGCTAGTTGGAAAAAGTCTGAGCAGTGTGGAGCTGGCAGTTGGTTTACTGGACATTCTAAAGACAGGTACCAACTACTGCCAACAACTGCCAACTTTAGAATGTTGGCGTTAGTTGGAGAATGTTGGCGTTTGTCGGGGCAGTGTGGAAGCTGCTTAAGAGAGAGAGAGAGAGAGAGAGAGAGAGAGAAATAGGGAGAGAGAAGGAGAGAGCTATAGGGGGAAAAGAGGAAATGAAAAAAAGATCTACGAGAGGAGAAAATAGGGAAAGGGAGCGAAAGCGAGGGAGGAGAAAGAGAAAGTGAGGAAATACAGATGGACCTGGGTAAAGGAATGAGATTAATGGAGCGAGTCTCTCCAAAGTCATTTCCAAACGGATCCATCACCCCGTGTCACCCCGTCGGTTCTAAAATCCGCTGGCGTTACCCAGTGGCGTGGGGATATGAGCTTCTAGGCAGAGGACTGTCCTTTCCACTCACTCTGCTCTCTGTGTCCCCAGTCTTGGTCTCTGTAGAAGTCTCTGTGGATCACAGGAACCAAATCCCTGTCTCCTAATTCTTTTTGAATGTGTAGGAACCTATTAGGACCTCCATAGATCACACATCAGCTCAATATAATGCGGATCCCAAAAGCTCAATGTGTATGCGGACACCACCGGCTCAGTGTTAGCAGACACTGTAATGCTAGCACACATTCAGACAGGGTGGCTGAGACTCTTATTATGAAGCCTCTGACCTCTTGAATATGCAAACAGAAGCTTTTGAAATGCTGTCCGTATTTCAGCACAGGCAGAAAGCTACAGAATAGGACAAAGGTGTTTTTGTTTTGCTGCAGCGCTGAATAAGAGGGGGGCTTGTTGTACTCTTGTGCTTTCTCTCAGAGTCAATAGCTACAGGTTTGACACCCGTGGTATTGACAACAGACTCCCATTGATTCCTCTGGAAAAAAAAAAAATCAGACCTTTAACGGGCAAGAATGTTACCTCTCCTGGGTGAGGGGATTCTGTGAAGGTTTTCACAAACAATGCACACACACTCACGTATACACACACGCAAACGGACACACACACACACACACATAAATAACACACTGGTGTGCACATTTGTATGCACCACATACTGCACAGGTGGAGACGTAGGCACACACACCCACAAGCACACACACACACACACACATACACACACACAAAATCATTCTCGTGAGGCTGTATTCTGTTCATCCTCTCATCGAAGCAGCGGCTTTGATATCGCTTTGCCAAGGCGTTTACTTCCTTTCTTTCTCTCTCATCTCCCTCTCTCTCTCTCCCTCCCTCCCTCTCCCTCGCTCTAAATGCCTAAAGCCCGTGGGTGTTCACCGGAGGAAACAAAGCCGACTGATAAGGAGGAATCCATTTCAAATCCGCTCCCCGTGTTTGAATATGAATGCGCCCTGATTGTAAGGTGCGGCGACACGACAAAGTAATAATTTGCATCCGCGCTTCCACCGGGTTTAATCTACTCCTGTTGTGCTTTGTTCCAAAATGTCAGCTTGTTTTCAAAAAGTTTGAACTCTTCAGGTGCATTATGTCTATCTGCCTCTAACTCAATAATAAGGGGGCTTTGTGGCGGCAGATCTGTCACATGTGATGTCCCCTGCAGTAGCTCAGCCGGTCGAGGTCACAGACCTGTGAATGGAACGTTGGCTATTTCGGAGGTTGTTTGTGATTGTCACGCGGCTGTCATGCTTCACGGCATATGCATTTCCCCATTCTCTTCACTCACTCTCTTTCACACAAACACACACACACACGCTCGCAGTTGTCTGATTGAGTGTATGGATGAATACGAGTCATTAGGAGCCCGACAGGCCTTTGATGTGCTCTGTTTCCTTGTTAAGCCGGACTGGAAACATCAAGATTGACAGCGTCAAGTGTTTTTTTCCATTGATTTAATTTGGTGAACTCTTCTGATGTGGTTTATAATTAACGCATCTTTTGAGTTGCCTTGCTATTTCACGCTTTTTTAGCAAAGGCATCTTTCACGTATCGTTCCTCTTTCACAATATTTCTTGTATTCATTGTGGCCAGGAAACACTGTGGGGATTTGTTTGGGTCACGAATGCAGTAATGGGCAGGGATCAAAGCTGCTCTGAAAGTGTATGGCTCAGCTCATTTTCTAATATATTTGGGTGAATAATGAGCTAACAGAGTCATCTTTTTCCCCAGAAAAGGGAAGTGAATAAGTAACTTACTACTTAGGTTCCCACAAATATTCTGATAAAATTGATCAAATCACAACATGATGCTAACCCCTTAATAGTGTTAGTCAATAGCTTAGATTTTATACTTTATACAAGTATTTCCTTGTTTTCTGAATCGTGTTCCATCTCCCAAAACCTGACTGGTAAAAGACCTACAGGGCTAATAATGTCTCAACTGTGTGTTGGGGACCTGTTGATACCGTCAGGGTTTATTTTTTGATAATGATCGGCAGACTATACATTTTACCTTACTGGAAAACTGGATTTATGAGGTGGGCTAAAAAATACCCCAGGCTATTACATTTCAGTCCTTTCTCCATTAAATATCTGCACAAGGAACACTGTGTCTTCCAATGGTACTACGTGAGGGAATTACTTTAAAATCAGCATTAAGCCTTGATTAATCTGCTCTTAACAGTAATAAAATGTCTCAATGATGCAATGCCTAATAGCCTACCCCTGTGAGCCAAGCTTATAACAGGCATCCATTTAGTAGATTTGGCTTCTTGCTGATACAGGTGGGTGAAGGAGTAAACTAGTCTGACATTTGTTTGTAAATGTCACTCCTAAAATATCAGGCGTCTAAGTGTGTGGCTTTTCCTTTCCCAGCATGCTCAGCTCTCTGCCAGCGTGATAAGGGAGAGGTTAAATGTAGCGATCTCACATCACTGCCACACTCTCATGTCACACACAGTGGTTTATTTTTGACATGCACCTATTTTGGTGCTATTTTCTTACGGGTGCTACTCATGTTTCCCCACTGCAACATGTGCACAGTTTGGTGTCGGAGTTTTTGCAGTTGACTCTTCTGGTCTCAAGGAACTTAGCAGAGAATGAGAAAATATGTGTACATATACTAGTATTATATACTATTATTATTACACTAGTATACTAGCATCACCAATGTTAATTGTCTTGTTGTATACTATATTCAATATCTTGCACAAAAACCCTTTGTGCGTTGCTTTGTAAAACACACAGAAATAGGATGTCTTAATTAATCACATTCTCACAAATCCTGAATATTGGCATATATAAAAAATGATTACAAGCCGTTCACCGGCTGCGCCATGGCCGGTAATTATTTCTTACTTGACTCTTCCCCCTAAAAGCGCCATAGGCCCAGAATGGAGACATTGCCTGGGCGGTTCTTGCATAAACCCCATCAAATGGACACAGACACAGGGGTGCGTTACTGTACAAAAGAATTTATTGTCAGCATGAAAACCCCATAGCTGCTCTGCTCAAAATACAGAGGATAATCTCTGAATTAGAAAAAAAAATCTCTTTATGTCCAAACACAACATGAACAGAGAAGAGGGGAGAGGGGCGGAACTTCAGGTCTACTTCGCATAAAGGACTTAATAAGGGCTATGAATAGTATTGGATTCATTAAATACAGCACAGAGGGCCTCAGTAGCAAGTCCCCTCAGCTTCCGTGTCTAGGCATCCACAACACGATACACATTGGCCCCTGTCGCACGAGAGCTCGCTCTGACGGGTTCTTCCGTACCTGCCCTGTGGCTGCAGTGCTAGTGTGGAGTATGCATGGAATGTTTGGTCATTTCAGTGGGAGTATTGAACATGTTCGCTGAAATAATAGGAAAAAAAAAACCATGTGTATCCTATATGTTTACAAAATCCATGTTGCTAGGTTACATGTTTACAAAATATAGAATGAACACAACTGGTGCCCATGGAAACCAAGCTGAGCAGAACCATCGCTCATCAGTACATCACTGATCACACTGTTAATCGCTGCCCCACTAATCCACTGGGTTACAGATACACCACTCAAACAAATACACTGTTTAGGACAACCCAGCAGCGCAAGACTGGAGAAAGGAGGACAAATTTAAATTAAAATAAACATGTGATAACATGACCAACACCGTCAAAGGAAATCACTCTTTTGTTTTCTTATTTTTCTTCTTTTTTTTTTGCTCCCGTTAAACACCTTTGGCAAATAAAATAAAAAATAAACACATTAGATTAATGCCCCTCCCCCTTAGTCCGAGGTCATCATACGGTGGCTGTGCTATTCTTCAGAGTCGTATGTTGCAGGAGGAAATTGAGTACACATTACACACACACACACACACACAACAATCAACATAACCTGTCCTGGCACAAATTGCCCTTTTTCCCGCAATAATCTGTCGGCACAAAATGCCCCTTTTCAAAGTCCATACAAATGGCTTGCGGAGAAAGGGGAGGCTTCAGCAGTGAGTTTATATGTATATTTATATATATTTATATATTTATATAGCCATCTGAACTTGGTCCATCTTTGCACCTCTCTAAAATCACAAGCAATAGACTGATTGTCACTACAGACCAGTTGTGCTTGTCACATGTAACATTGTGCTGTCCTCTTCCGCAGATGGAACATTTCTTCATCCAGTGTTTGTTGGGTCGTTGTTTCATAGGGTTTCTTTATTTGTACTCCTAGGCTACAGAGATGACCAGACCACTGATGAGTTTCATCAGTCCAGTCTCTGTAAGGGTCACGAAGGTCAAGAAGCTGGTCAACCAATTGGGCATGAAAACCATGCAAAAACATTAATCAATGAGAAAAATAAATAAACAAAAACTGCAAAGATGAACACCATGCAATATTTTATAAAAATCAAACTGTTTGGCTAACACTTGTTAGATGAGGTTGATGTCAGAGTCCAACTCCTCCATCTTTTTCTCCCATTCTTTCCCGATCTGGGTATTATGCTGCTAGTGTGTGTGTGTGTGTGTGTGTGTGTGCGTGTGTGAGGGGTGGGGTGGGGGGGGGGGGGGGGGGGTTAGGGGAGGTACAAGTCATAATCATCTATTTTCTGTCCCAAATTGATTCCTTTTTGCCACTTGTTGTATTGGCCTATAAATACTTTGGAGATATACCATGCTATAAATAGGTCTCGACCACTGTGTGTTAACCGTTGGGGGACTTGCGCAGCCACTGATAAAACTGGCGCTCGTAGAGCCGATGCCACTTGACGTTGGCTTCCACCATCTCCACGGCACGGGCAAACGCTGCCACCGCCCCTCCACCACTGCTGGTCTGGATGAAGTCTTTCAGCTGAGGAGAAGAGAGAGAGCGAGAGAGAGAGAGAGAGAGAGAATAAGAGAGAGGGAGAGGGAGAGAGCATCACTGTGCTGCTCTAATACACATGCTTTCTCTTTTGTTTCACATTCTGAATGAGTTGTGCTCTACAACAGTTTCACTCCTTTGAAGACACGTAACATTTTAAATTGAAACATGTCGTTTTTTGGTTGCATTGACACTTTACTATAGCAACGCTTAGTCTGAGATGTTATCAATACAATTCGCTGCTATGGCTATTTCACTGCCTGAATGTAGATGTGGTAATATAGTGCACAGTCGTGTATACAGTATATACTACACGCTGCTAAAAGTAACACCGCCTTATTATGATGATGCAAGTGACATGATGCAGGTGAAACGAGGACACATTACTGAGGACTCAAAAAAACCTGCCTTGAGAAAATACTGCAACTGAATACAAACAAAGGTATTAGTGATTAATAGGTTTGAAGTGAAAATAAATGCGTATTTGTCAGAGACTAAAGGCTTTTAGGGCCTTAGTGTGATGTTGCTCTTCAAAAAACAAAAAGGCAA
>NC_045172.1:5272351-5334851 GCF_900700415.2 Clupea harengus | reverse complement strand
TGGGACTTGACACTATGGTTCTTTTATTTCCCCAGCGACTGGCAGGTGGGCTAATGGTGTATGACAGTTAAGTAATTGATTGCTGAAACCGTATGAGGCATAATTATGTGCGGTGGCCTTTGACAGGAAAGCCAAACAAGCCTTCACCGTGATGGACAGCCAACAAAGCGTGTCTGCTAGAGCCAATCAAAGCACTGTGGCCGGGATCTATTACAGCAAGAAGGTAACACCAGGAGGAGAGTGCAATTGTGGTGTGGTGAATGCATGTGCTTAAAAGAGTTAGCAGGAATATCGGATAATGGCAATGGAACACCTGTAGTTTTGGTAATGGCTACAGGTAACCAACAGGACGGGGGGGCACAGCGGAAAAATGTCACCAGCCCATTGCCATGGCAACCCAGGCTGGAGTCTTGATCATGGTGCTACTGAGCTGTTTGAAAAGAAAAACAACAAAAAAACGGGAAAAAAAACATTGGTACGACTTGTGGGAGGGAAATCAGATTGGACATTGTGTTCCTGTGGCTGCAACAGCAACCCCTGCTGGTTGGTGGATATAGCTACATATGACTGTGCAATTGTCTGGTAAAAAAAGCCGCACATATAAGACTAGACATGTAGCAGTGTGGAGTTGTACCCAAAGAGGCTGCATAAGAACAGGGAAAGTTCAGGGAACACGTTTGGGTTGACATAGTGAGCCCTTCACAAAAGAAATTATTTTGAAAAAAAAAAGATTCTGCGCCATAAGGTGGTTCTTGGAGGGTTCTTGGTGTACCTCATGTTTTCTCTGGATAACAGACATATGTGTGCTGCTCACTTCTCTCACTGCTAACAGGAAGCAGCCTCACAGTAGATGGAGATGTCAGACCTGAGGGGTCTACCGAGAGGGTGGGGGGGATGGGGGGGTGTGTGTGGCTGGATGGGAGTTTGTGTGTGTGTTTATGTGTGTGTGTCAGTGCGTGTGTGTGTGTGTGTGTGTGTGTGTGTGTGTGTGTGTGTGTGTGTGTGAGTGTGTGTGTGTGTGTGTGTGTGTGTGTGTGTGTGAGTGTGAGTGTGTGATAGGTGAAAATTCACCCTAGTTACCTCAGGACTCCGGAGCTGCATATAAGTATATTTATTAGACAAACAACAATTGCAATTGGGCTCACTCACAAAACAAGGATGAAAGTGAAGCAATGATAAACACATCGCACAAGGTTTATATAGACAGAAGTTGAGCATTCAGCAGGGAAAACCACGTGGTGGATTTCTCACGTCCGAGGCAAGGATGGAAGTTTTGCAAGGTTGGAAGAAGCACAGTTCGACCCTTCTTGTCTCTTCTGGTCTATCCACACATTGTTTAATTTTTCCCTTGTAACTCCCCATGACTTCACAGAGATAGGACCGCCCCTCCCAGTATCCACTAGGCTCTTTTACCCCACTGGACAGTGTAGTTTTCTTCACCAGGTTTGAGACGAAAAATTGCCTAACGCAAAGAATCCCCTTTGTAGCTGGACTTCTGTCACAGTGGCCCGGCCTTGGAAACTGTAGAGGAAGACAGCTCCTATCCTCTGTCTCTTTCTTAGGAAGGCTTACTCGTTTACAATTTGTTAGATGTATCCAGGTGGCTCTCTCCGCTATTTTGACTGTGGTAGATGTTGACAGTAGCACTTTGTATGGTCTGTCCCACTTGGGCAAGTGGCAGTGTTTTCTTTTGAGGCTGTTGATTAGGACCCAATGTCCTGGCCCAACCTTGGTTTAAGCCTCACAGGTTCTATTCCCACTTATTGAGGCATGTTTTCACCATGGCTCAATATTGCAGCATATCTTTTAGTATTGTGAGATCTAATTCTTCAAAGTGCTTTACATAAAATCCATAAAAGCAAGCAGCAAAAGCAATACATGGAGTAAAAAAAAAAATCAACATTGTATCAGAACTTGATGTTCCGATAGTCTTCTTGGATTACTAAAATCATGATGAAAGGAATAAAAGTAATAAAACCCTTCTGCCTGGTCTTAAGCTCAGTCGGAACCACAGTGCTGCTTCATAGATTCCGTCTTACCCTGTTAAATATTTTCCCTAGCTATGTTTCTGCGCCCAGAGGCCACCCTTCCTTCTATACCCTTCCTTTAGAGGCCTTCTCGTCTTCTTCCACCGAACGCGCTTCAGGGCTTCGGGAAAGACACTAGCTCTCTTTTACAGGCTTAAGGAAGGTGACTGCACCCAGGGGACTAGAACATTCGTTAGGGAAATATCTCTGAGAATAACATGTGATATATTGAAGCCACAATATGGTTTCCGACAGTGCCATGGTACCCTTAAAACAGTTTTACAGAGAAATAGTAAAAATAGTGCAAGTTAAAATTAATAAAATGCTTTGGTGTAAAGCATAAAGTTAGTCTCAACCCCAAGAAAAACTATACTAGTGTGCACACACAACAAACAAACAATATACTCACAAACAGCTCAGGGTCCAACCCCTATAGTCTAATTCAATTCCTTCACTCTCGGCTCTCCTCGCTGGCAGGCCCTGACCTCCTTCCAATTCAAGTTGGAGGTCTTTAGAAAAACGAAGTTTCATAGAAACATTTTCCCTAGCTATGTTTCCCCGCCCAGAGGCCACCCTTCCTTCTATACCCTTCCTTCAGAGGCCTTCTCGTCTTCTTCCACCGAACGCGCTTCGGGGCTTCGGGAGAGACACTAGCTCTCCTTTACAGGCTTAAGGAAGGTGACTGCGCCCAGGGGACTAGAACATTCGTTAGGGAAATATCTTTGACTCCTCCGTACGATTCAGATCCTGATGATTAGCCCAGCATGGAGAGTCGAAGAGGTTGTCCCGGACACGAGCCCCCAAATATGATAGGTGAAAATTCACCCTAGTTACCTCAGGACTCCGGAGCTGCATATAAGTATATTTATTAGACAAACAACAATTGCAATTGGGCTCACTCACAAAACAAGGATGAAAGTGAAGCAATGATAAACACATCGCACAAGGTTTATATAGACAGAAGTTGAGCATTCAGCAGGGAAAACCACGTGGTGGATTTCTCACGTCCGAGGCAAGGATGGAAGTTTTGCAAGGTTGGAAGAAGCACAGTTCGACCCTTCTTATCTCTTCTGGTCTAAACATGCTCTTGTACATATGCAGACTAAGTGGCACCTAATATTCTAAATTACACACGCACACAGAAACACAGAAAAGCCATGTTTCTGTTTTCATAAGCACATGATTCATACAAGGAATTAATAATACAAGGCACTTGATTATTATATTCTTAAGTCATTAACAGTGTTTGGAAATTATCTCCATCAGTGTGAGTGTGAATGTGAGTGTGAGTGTGAGTGTGTAACAATGCTGGGGTGTGGTGGGGATCTCTCTGGCTGGCCGGAGGAGGTAATCCCTCACCTCCTCTCCTCCCTAATCCTGCTGCTCCACCCACACCAGATTTGTCACCACCGAGCCATTGGAGGTGCACAACAAGCACTCTCACACACACACACACACACACATACACACACACACACAGCCACCACACAGAGTCTCCCCCTCCCACACAATTCTACAAGACTCAGGAGTACATAGATGGTATGAGAACAAATGAGCTAGGACTAAACCAATACAACTTTTCGGGGGTGTTCAGGGGTCTGATCCAAGTTGTACATGTTGCAATTTCCTGAGGGTATTTTGAAGAATCACCCAAGATTCTTGAACTATCTTATTTATTTCTTATTTGCTGACATATAATGACTACACTAGTTCATATTTTTGACACATAACGACTACAAGCCATCTTACGTTTGTGAAATAAACGGCTACAGTTCCATATTCTCCTGCAGCTAAACTGTTAGAGCAAAGTGCTGACAACACAAAGGTCGCGAGTCCAATGACTAGGAGGCACACATACACTGCTGAAAATGTCTGTCTGCACTGCACTGTAAGTTACCAAGGCTAAATGAATAAATGTATATGAGGCCCTGATGAACTCTCTTCAGCCCCTTTGAACAGCTCAGCAGGTGGGTGTTTGTTCCCTCCGTGGCCCCTCTGCCGATTCTATTACCAGCGTTCTCCCAGTGCACTTCAATTAATTTAGATGAAATGGATTATCCATCGCAATTCACATCCACACAGAAGGGGGCTGTTGCTAAGGCAATCAAAGTGTGATTGGCTGGGCTAAGAAAACTCTTGAGGTGTCTTGAGACACTTCCTGACACCATTAGCATAGACAGAAGCAGGAAGCCTTCAGTAAAGGGGGCTGTGTTACAGTGCCATATGTTCAGGGAGTACGTTAAAGGAGAAGCCCTCGATCCTCGCGAAAAAGTTGGTGATATTTTAATTCAACAGTCAATAATATTACACCCCTCCCCTTCTGTGCTCCTGAAGCAACATTGCTGATTGGATTGAATAGTGTATGGCTCGGTCCGAGACACTGTTTGTTTCCCTCTTACAGAGGCAAGACTGTGCATGAACACCTTTATTTTTATGAGCGCACACTGAACAGACGTCTAAAGGAACATGAGGTGAATTTCACTGAATTTATAGACAAGAGTAATAGATTATAATCAAGGGCCGCACCTTTAAGAAGCATATATTCCCAACAATTATGAGGTTCTTACCTGTTGAGAAGGAAGCTGTTGTCGCTGCAGGTCAGGGCCTCCAGGAGAACCTTTTTCTCAGAGATGGCGGTGGAGGAGTGGAACTTCATCCAGATGAACTCCCACACATCCTCGTCCATGAGCGAGACGCCGGTGCAGTACACGATGTCCCGCACGTTAGGTGGGATCCTGCAGAGAGAGAGAGAGAGAGAGAGAGAGAGAGAGAAAATAAACAATGTATTCAAGTTGTTCAGAGCGACTTGGGAAAGCTTTGGTTTTTTTTATTCTGCTGTTCACCACAGCTATTTTAATGTTGTTTTAAAACACCACCTGGCGTTGTTGATAACCTGACATCAGTGATGGACCTCAGATAAACATTTAAAGTTTTCCTCAGCCTGAGATTGCTCAAACATGGTTAACCCTCAGATGAAGAAAAAGTTCTGCTTTTGACTTGCATTTGCAATCGACTTGTTTTGTATCTATGTACATCCTTTTAGACAGAATAAATTGCTTTATTGTATAACATACCTAATTGATTTCGTTGCCTTTGTTTTAAACCACTGTAAATAATGGTTTAAAACACAAAAATAAATAACACCACATAACACCAGAATTTTTTTTCTAAAACCTCCATCCTGCCACTTCCTCTACTCGGATGATGGTTACCAGCCACCCTAAAGGTCAGTCTAAATTGCGAGGGTGCTGAGGGATATATAAGCACAGACTCAGGGGAATGCTGGGTAATGTAGTACTGATGAAAAGTGGCTGTTTCTCCACTGGCTGAGATATAAAAATGAAAATGGCCCTTCCGTTTACAACTGAGATGAATGAGGTGGACTTCTAAGTCTGCAAAAAGTCCTCAAAAGATTTTAGAGAGTGTACAAAGAGGTCACAGAAGTTCCAGGGATGTACTTAATAGACAATACTCAATGTCCCAGAAAACATTCCTTGCAGAAGTGAAGCATTCCATAGTGTGTGACCTCTGAAGAGTTTACATACCAATACCTCATCTGTTCATCTCCTGTCTATTATCGTACAACTCTCCCAAGCTGCTTTTGAGAGAACGCAACATAAACCATTTCAAATAAAGACAGACTAAATTTCTGTCTCAAATGATCTAGAGATCCATCTACACATGAACAGGACATAAAAAGATCAGCCCAGGGCCCCCTGCACTATCTCATTTCACTTCACCAGTGCCTTAGAGCTCATGACACTATATGATTCCTCCTTGGCATGCGGGCCATCATATCCAGTGTATTAAAGGCATGAATTCAGACAGCGATGACCTTCTCATTCACATATAGCATGCCTCTGCGGAACTAGGGCTGCATGCGATTCAAACGTCCCCTATGGGCGAATGATGTGATCTGATATAGGGACTTGGAATTGAGCATGGAGTCACTGCGCCTCGTGTTCCATTTCGGCTCAGACTAAAGAGCCTTGTGCGTTGGAGGTATGGACGCTAGTGGCCAGAACATTTGTACAAGACTGGAGGTAGGTGACATTCAACCAGCTGAAGGATGCTGGCAATTCAGAGAAGGAGCTGCTGACTTGCTCTCACAGACGGATAAAGGTCTGCTGATTTTGGCTTGAGCCGCCAGGTGAATTTAACATGAGACAGTATGACAGTATGAAGGGTCATATAGCCATATATGTCTTTGCTTTGATGAGATCAGTGGAGTACGCTCACTCTTTCAAAAAAAGTGAATCACTTTACTGCAGTCTTTTAGATGTGTTCAAGATCGCTCCCTTTCTTTCTCTCTCTCCCTTTCTCTCTCTCTCTCTCTCTCTCTCTCTCTCTCTTTCTTGTATGTAGAAAAAGATTATGACTATCATTGTGACAAAAATGAATGGTGAAGTTACATCTCAAACCCAGAAGATTAAAAAAAAAGATTATGTGGCCTCAAAGACATTATCATACAAGACGAGTTCACAGATGAAAACTCAAAAAGAGACTCTGCTTAAATATAGATCCAGCAAGCTTGACCTTCAAGTAGAAACTGAGATAGCAAAGCCGATTCAAAATCAGAGCTATACTCCTCTTCAGATTCATCTCTTTGTGAGAAACAAAATATTGAAAAAAAGTAGCCGTACATCATACTAAAGTACAATGCAATTCTGTCTGCCACAGTAAGTTCGAGCTACGCTTAATCACAGCACAGCCTGCCATGACTAGACACACATTCAGTGCATTTCACTGTAGCGTAATTCTTCACTGGAGTTTGTTTTTACATCAATGGTATCAGTAATGGGAGTTCACTTGGATAAAACTTGGAGCAAATGGCCTGGCCTTAATCCAATCAGTGTAAGATGCTGTCCATCAACAACAGTGCTGAACTTTGTAAGAGCCAACGAATACACAAATCCACGACTGGAGGCGCTGTCCACACTACAGTGGTTTTGAAGTTGCCTAATCACCGACTGAGCCTCATCTCACTAATGATAATCGCTGCGCTCTGACCAGCGGCTTGGGAAACAGTCCTGCCTTAGTCATCTCCAGGGTATAGTTCTGGCGGAAACAGGACCGCCATAGGCCTGGCGTATCCAGACTCCTACTACAACGCAACAACTGCCTGTGAACTTGTCAAATGTCTCCTTCAGACCTCATCCGTACATGTTCAAAGGCTCTTCACAGTTAGATGCTCCCGGCACTGACTGCACTGCCTGAGCAGTTTAGAGGAACATAACCACCTAGGCCAACTGTCACCCATTATACACCCCCCCTCTTGCCTCTCCCCAACCGCTTCATAAATGCAGAGGACAAAGGCATTATCTTTTTATTGGGCACTTGTCCTTGACTCTGGAATCAAACAGAGATTTTTACAGCCAGGTGAGGGGTACGACGTACACCAGAGAGAGGACCATTCTAGGACACGGAGGGTGCCGACGTGACACTAATTGCTCACGAATCCTAAATTACTTGTCAGTTCCCTCCCTTAACCCGCAAAGGGGGTCACCGCATTTGCCATTTTGACTAACTCCATAAAAGAAAAAAGTAGCGACTGCACATCATGACGGCTTCAATATTTTAATAGAATATTTTTCATGTTATTCATGAGAGCCTGTCTGTCTTTGGAGGCCTTCATGTATCATTGAAACCAGGGTTACACAGGGGCACTAGCAATTCCTGCAAAATAAGGCACAAGTGCTAATGCATGGGTCTAGGTGGCAGTTATCTGCAGAGCCTGTGTAAATGTAACCGTACACCCAGCAAAGCGTGAGACACAGAACCACATATCAGACGTGTCAGATTCTAACTCGTTCCTGTCTTGGTCTTCTTTTCTTCTTCTCCATCCAGACTCTCGGAGACAGAATATGCAAGGAGAATATATAAAACAGAGGTAAGGGAGAAGGCAGGGATGGATGGTGGAATCTATATCATGTGTTTCTGTGTAGTAAATGCATCTGAATCTCTGATTATGTGTAGGCACAAGATATCTGAGTGTAGGCGTGAGATGTCTGTGTGTAGGTGCACGATGTCTCTGTTTGTCATGTATCTGTGTGCATGTGGATCTGTGTACATGTATGTGCGTGATTACGAGTATCTGTGTACATGTATGTGCGTAATTACGAGTATCTGTGTACATGTATGTGCCTGTGTGTTTGTCTGTTCTTGTGTGTACCCACACACACACACTCTGTATAAAACGGAGGTAAAGCATAGGCCCCTCGGTGACAGGCTGTCATGGAACGTGCACAAGGGGAACACGGAAATTGAAACCTTGAAAATCCTAGACCAATGCCTCCAATCCCCCGAACGTTACTTTTGTCATTACTCTCTGCTTGCCGAGAACCCGTGTGCTCAAGCTGGGGATTACCAATTCTACCTCAAGCATCGCCACGAGCAACAGAGAAAAAGAATTAGACGAGTAAACAGCGTTTCCATGGACACTTGGCATTGTGAGCGCGCAAAAAGGTTGGCAGAATTCCTGTGTGGCCCTGTTGATCAGATCTCTGAAAATTCCTGCCAGCGGCAACCGACGACGAAACCTCCAGAGTAAAGGAGTGACTGAGGAACTACAACCGTGTCATTTCCCACAAGCAACAGAAGACCTGGCACCGCAATTCTCTCTTCTCATTTTTTTTTTTTTTAAGAGTGATGTACAAAAGCACATCCTAGGGTATACTGAACATATGGCTAATGGTAATGATAGTACACATAATGAGGACACTAGGGTGTTCTTAACATGGGACTTGCTATACATAAGAAACCAACATGTTGTGGACAGGGGGATACGCCGCAAGTCACGTGGTACTCCTACGCAGCCAATGCCTTCTGGGTATTACTCTGTATAGTGCATTTAAGATGCGTGGCACAGCAGATTGTGAATGCATACTGCATGGTACTCCTATGCTGTGTCGTGCAACCTACACTCTATATTGTGAAGGCAGGCTGCATGCGCACTCCAAAGTTGAGTATGCAAGCTGTATGGGAGTTCTATGATGTGAATGAATGCTGCATGGTACTGGCATATTGAGGATGAATAACCCATGGTATTCCTGTACTGTGTATGCAAGCTGTGTGGTAGTCCAATACTGTGAGTGCATGTTCTATGGTAGCCTTTGTTGTGTATGCAGGCTGTATGGGGGTATGTCTCAGGGCTGTAGCTGGAGGGAGGTGTGGAAGCTGGCTCCAACCATCTCTACCTGTTCTTGTTGCTGGAGATCCAGTCGGAGATGAGAGACACAGCCTGGCGATGGCAGTGTTTGTTCCCGAAACTACACGCCAGCATGATCACCTCCCGTTGGAGCTCTCTGGGGGGGAGACATAGAAGGAAAGAGAGAGAGAGAGAGAGAGAGAGAGAGGAAAGATAGAGTTTGTGTATGTGTGAGAGAGAGTAAGTGTGAGTGTGTGTGTGTGAAGACAACAAGAGTGAAAGAAAAACAGACAGGTTGGTAGAAAGAAGACAAAGCAAGAGAGAGCGTGCATTACTTAGGGGTCTGCAAAAATACAGAAAGTATAGTTTTTTTTTTGTACATTGTATAAAACCCACACTTCAACAAAAAGCACAGTAAGTGGAAACATCACATACTCAGCCTGATAAGCAGACTGCATGAAGGAACCGTCAGGAGAAGTCGTCGGCCACCCCAGCTTATGGTACTTGGGAGCCACTTGCTTCAGTACATAGTCCTGTAAACAAAACAGTGTGAACGCAAGGATATAAAATGTGTGAACAGATGTGTAGAAATGTGTAGAAATGAGGTTTTCTGGGTAAAAACAGAGGTCGTGGTTTTTGGACAAGCAATGAATGGGCTGATCTGCATCCAGACCTGCTTGAACACAGCAGGGTAAAAGCGTGACAAAGGAAGTATGAAATCATTAGGAGCTTCATATAGGCTAAACAGTTCTGCGGCCTCTGAATTGCATCCCATAATAACACAGTAGGTGATGTCATGGATAAATCACTGTGGCGATTGTCACGGTGCGTCTTTGAGAGGAGAGTTTGATTAAAAATTACGCCCTCGCCGTGTGGCAAATGGCTCTGGGAAAACACACACACACGCACACACACGTGCACGCACACACAGGCGCATATACACACATGTGCACCCACACACACCACGGACACACACAAACACATATAAACATATCCACATGAATAAACATATCCACACAAACACACGCACACACACACACACACACACACATACACACAAACACATATGACCATATCCACACAAACACATGTACACACACACGTTCACACACACACATATACACATTCACACAAACACACTTACAGACACACAAACATACACACACGCTTGCATATACACAGCACAGACAGCCGGCAACACAAGATGTTCAGTAACTTGGTAGGGGGTGATGGCGCTCGTGTTGCGCGTGTTTGTTGTGCTAATTCTCCCTGCGTTCAGCCGCCTAGTTTGCTGACCATGCCAGGGGATTAATGCTCTCACAGCTACGGCGGAGAAGCGCCGGGGAGAAACGTGCAGAACATTCCGGACGAGGCACCTGGCTGGACACCCACTCCGAGGCATAATGAGGGACAGAGAGTGTGTGTGTGTGTGTGTGTGTGTGTGTGTGGGGGGGGGGGGGTAGGTATTTACCACAGCTGGCACAAGTCCTTCATCAAAATATGCACTTTGACAGATAAACAAACAAACAAACAATATGGGGGGTTACGCCCCCAGGAGGTGAGGGAGGACTCGGGAAGTCACGACAGGTTTACTTTCACAGCCCTTTCTCCCGTGGAAGGTGAGGGGGTGAGGGGAGATCTCCATTAGGGCAGTCTAAGCGAGAGTGAGTCACAACTCCTGTGGGAAGAGGCGACTGAGTCATGGAGAGAATGAGAGAGAGAGAGAGAGAGAGAGGGAGGGAGAGAGAGAAAGAGGGAGAGAAAGAGAGAGTGAGAGGAAGAGAGTGGAAGAGATAGGCGGCGAAACATAGGCAGAAGTGAAGGGGAGAGATAGAGAGAGAGTAAAAGAGAAACAGAGACAGAGAGAGAGAAGGCTATAAGACGCATTGTTGATGCATTGTAACACTGCTGTGGAGGACGGCACTCCAGTAGGGAGAGGAGGTGAAGACCCTGCTCCAGACAGGAGTAGATTACTCAGCCCCATCTCACAGGCAGTGTAGAACGCCGCAAATAACAGAGTGATAATAGCCTCAGCTCTGCTTCAAACAACTGCCATTTCATAGGATAGGAGAGCCTGACAGGAGAGCTATGTTGCAAATAAGCTCCCATGATAACTTGATGATCTAAGCTACTCCAACCCTTCTTTTACCGATGGAACTGAGATATACTCAATCAAGACTGCAGCAGCCTCCTACAGTAGGACTCATTAAGACTTATTAAGGGTTTTATTACAATATACTAGGTTTATTACAGCAACATACGTGTTGCATGTTAATAAACCAAACACTACGCCTAACCCTAAGTATAACCACATCTTCAAATAGAATATAAGAAGCACACTGTACTAATTTGCACTAAATCTATAATCTATAATTATGAATTTAAGCAGCAGTACTGATTAATGACCTAATTACATTTTGAGTTCTTACTACCGAGGGCAACCTAACATGAAGTGTAACCGTGGCTAGTTCACCCTGGGAATTGGGAACTATTGTTTCAGGAACATCTGTGCTCGGACCATGTGGGGCTTTCACCTACACTAAAGAGGCTGTAGTCCTCCGTGCGGTCCAGGAGCTTGTCCAGCTGGTAGAGGGCACGGCTGGACGCGTGCCAGGGCAGGAACTCCTTCTCCTGGGGCAGGTAGCAGATCATCTGCAGGGGGACGTTCTGGGGCAGGAACCCAGCCCTGGAGGTGGCAGAAAACATGCATGTCAATGGATAGGGTAAGGCTGGATAACACTTTAGGGCATATTTCAGACTCTCCACAGACTCAGAAATCATCCATAAACCTTCAGTGACCTATATACAGTATATATACAGTATATACAGTATATATACACACAAAATCCTGTTTGAATTCCACATGTACACACAAGTGTACACCCAAGCCAAGCTTTTCTCTTAACTTGTACCTTATTCTTACCCCAAGTCTGTGTGTACTACATTTGCATTTAAATTGAGTAATTTGGCAGACATTCTATGAATCAAACATTTTATTGGCTTACAGACTTTTAAAATAAAGTGAGACCCTACTGTGTACAGCAGATACTTATAAGGCAGCACTGGTGCACCCTATCTAATTACATTCTGTGGTAAAATGCTGTGCACTTTTATTATTCATGGGGTTTCACTTAGTGATTTTAGCAGTCAGAGAGTACAGTAAGGCATTCGCATGACATCAAGCTACATTATCACATTAAAAACAAGGACTCTCACTGCTTTGGTGATAACACCTTTGTTTAAAATGAGTAGACCAGAGAGAGTCTCTCTGCTTCGGATGTAAGACATGCTACGATGCCTCTGCAAAGCGAATGGGGGTGGGGTGGGGGGGGGGTGCATAGTGAGTGGGTGGTTAGGTGGGAGAGGGGAGCTTCTCATCTAGTTAAAACTACAGTCATATTCATTTTGCATAAATGCATAATATATCCCCTTCAGAAATAAGCGTGCTGCCACTAAAAGCACAGATCAAAAGAGCCGATGCTGTCGTCAGGTGCTAAATATTCAAATGTGGGGTGGGAGGGGTTAATATTTCAGCGCTTCGTTCAGGTTTGTTCTGCTCATGACAGGCCGAGATACGCCACGTGTGCTTTGCGATTGAGTGTGCACCCACTGGCGAAAATTCTAAAGGATTCTGCCCCTTTATTGTTCTCTTTGGAGAATGAACGGCTGTCATCATTAGGCCTGATGGACCCGAGTCACTCCTGTTCAAATCCTTGAAGCCCTAAATAATTCCCCTGTTTCAAAGTAACAGAAGTAGTGTCCTTCTCAGCTGTCTTATCAGCTCCCCAGGCCCTTCCCGAGGTGACGCCAAAATGCCCATATGGTTCTCAGGAGAGAAAGCTACGGAGCAAATAACCCACATGGTCTGACCTGTGCCTTAGATTAGAGCCCCCCGCGTCATCAATGTACCATCTGTGCGGACGTCATTCATCTCTTTCTAGCTCACGAATGCCTGATTTATCCTGACTAGTTGACATGCCTGGTATAAATATTATGCCTTTTCCACTGCCAGTCAGTCACTTCCTGCGCAGGCTGCATGCTGAAATAAACTTAAAATCCTTGGTCCTTCTTCAAGGGTTGATTCAGAAGGCATTAAGCCTAGAAGAGCCTTTTTGAGTCCACCTGTTACACCAGAAAAGCTCCTGAATTCTGCTCTGCTGGTAAGGCCCGCCATTGGAGACGGAACAAGATGTGAAGGCTTTTCCACTAAAGCTAGACAAGAAATATTCATCCCTGATTTTTTTTCTTCTCTCCATCCGCCAACGAACACAGTCATCCACTACATTTACTGGAGGCTGAGCATTCTCAAACATTCAGATCAACGTGTAATCAAAGAGAGTTGGGGTGTTTTCAGAGACAGGCTGATGATGCAGTTGATGCAAAAACTGAGTTTCATTAGGGGTTGTTTTATTAAGGGGTTGTTTCATTAAGGGGTTGTTTTATTAAGGGGTTGTTTCATTAAGGGGTTGTTTTATTAAGGATCCCGTTTATTAATTACACAACAAACGAAGACCTTCCACTGTGTCCACTATGCATCACTGCTCCCACAAGCATGTCTCAGTTCCTGCTTCTGGGAAGGAAGGGGATGTGATGACAAAAAAAAAATCCTTCATCTTGTTTTATCAAACCAAATTGGTTTTGCCAGCACAATGGCTCTGTGTGAGCCATCCTACGCACTGTAGATTGGCAGTGACACTTCAGTTTGGAAAATTACCATGCAAGCTTTAGGCCTTGCGCTTCAGCATCTCCTGCAAGCCCTGCTTTCCATGCACCACAGCACGACTCTTTGGGCTGGTACAGCCTCACGCCACCACCAAGATGGTAAAGATGTCCTAACTAGCCGTGTCTGTGCGTTTGGTAACATGCAACCTCTATCATCAACCTCTTGCATCGCCGATTGAAGAGACAGCCCAACAGGGCAGATAGTTATCCAGCTGTCGCTCTCATTATCCTCATCCACTCGCACTGGCATCGACTGGTCACCCAGGCGATCCCACTCGGGTCATGTGACTGGGGGTGGGCATTCCGTCAACATCATTTTATCCCCTGCGTTTGGCCATCTGAATAATTCAGCTCCTTCAAAGCGAGGGGTGGGCGTTCATTAAAAATAAAAGAATACAGCATTACCATATTCGTATCGAGCACTGTTCTTTCTGTCTGTGTGTGTGTGTGTGTGTGTGTGTGTGTGTGTGTATATGTATGCATGTGTGTGTGTGTGTGTGTATGTGTGTGTGTGTGTGTGTTTGTGTATGTATATGTATGCATGTGTGTATGTGTGTGTGTTTGTGTGTGTGTATATATGTGTGTGTGTGTGTGTGTGTGTGTGTGTGTGTGTGTGTGTGTGTGGTGGGGGCAGCAAATTAGTTCATTATTCTTGGGCAAACCTCTGGGAGGGTTTATCCAGCCGTGGTCATTCATCATTCATGTTCTGACTTCCCCTCCAAAACCAGAGGGAGCCAGGCTGTGTGTGTGAGTGTGTGTGTTTGCATGTGTGTGGCCATCTCAAGCTGTGAGACCTTTCCAGAGCTGATGTGGTGTGAGTGGACAGCGTCTGTCTGTCTGTCTGTCTGTCTGTCTGTCTGTCTTCATGTGTGCGTGTGGTTACCTGTGTCTGTGTCTGTGTCTGTGTCTGTGTCTGTGTCTGTGTCTGTGTCTGTGTCTGTGTCTGTGTCTGTGTCTGTGTCTGTGTCTGTGTCTGTGTCTGTGTCTGTGTCTGTGTCTGTGTCTGTGTCTGTGTCTGTGTCTGTGTCTGTGTCTGTACGCATGCGTGTGAATCTGTGTGTGTTTGTGTCTGTTGCGGCCACCTCAAGCTTTGAAACATGTTTCGAGTCATGATGATGTGTGTGAAAGAGAATGTGTGTGTCTGTGCATAATCATATTCAGGGCTCCCACAATATTTGCTTGTGAGTGAGCATGGCTGTACGCACAAGTGTGTTTTTTGGGAGACTGTGCTTGTGTGTGTGTGTGTGTGTGAATATACACAGGACTGTGCTTGTGATTGTGTGAGTGTGTGAATATGCACATGTGTTTGTGTGTGTGTGTGTGTGTGTGTGTGTGTGTGTGTGTGTCTTTGCATTGGTGGTGATATCTGGTCAACTGTGCATCTGGTCGATCAATATTCGTGTTAGCAGACGTGCTAACACACTGAAGCATAAACAAACCAAGACTGCTCTTGCCTGAGCGGGAACAGCGAGCAGGAGCACGAGCAGGAGCACGAGCAGGAGCAGTGTCAGAGGCAGAACTCCCTCAGAGACTAAAGCTCCCCTCATTAGACGTGACAGCCTCCGACTTCCTAAACAACCGACATTACCATCTTAATTATCTGTTAATTGTTTGGCTATTAGGGAAAGATTTGCAGAGCGTTTCAGAAAGAGCTGCTCAGCAAATTAATCAGGGTTTTTTTTTTCTTCTAGAAAGCCTAGAAATCCCCTTTAGGCTTTAGAGCAGGGGTCTTCAACCGGGGGTCCGCGACCCCCAGGGGGTCCGCGGAGGTACTGCAGGGGGTCCGCCAAATTATTTCATCTGAAGCATTTTTCCCTCTTCCAAAAATTAAAAACGTCCAATAGGCTACATAAACATAAACAGATCGTAACAATTGCTTTCTATTCGTTTATAAAATAATAAATAGGCTACCCATGAATCTTCACGCGATCATTTGATTACCATGGCAACATATGCACTTTTAGCTACATTTAGCTATCTGGTGCCAAAACACGTTACCTGCCATAACCATACAATTTAAAAGTTTTGTAATTTCTCGGAACAAAAGCTTCACGTCATACAGCACTGATGGCGGTTCAGATGATCTACCTTCAGACGAGTACCTGAAAAAAACTGAAAAGCATCCCTTTGCTTTTTTCCCCTTTCAATTGATGAATTGGCAGCTGATGTGAGGGCACAACTAGTCGCGAAACTCCCGAAAGCAGATTATTTTGCACTACAATTAGATGAATCCACAGACGTGTCAAACGACCCTCTGCTTTTAGCATTTGTGTGGTTGTCAACCAAAATGAGATGCAGGAGGAATTTATATTCTGTAAGCAGCTGCATGGACGTACAAAAAAGTTCAGAGACTTTCAAAGTGATCGACAATTTTTTCCGTGAACATGATATACCCTGGCCAAAATGTGTCGCGATGTGCACAGACGGTGCAAGAGCCATGTGTGACGCACTGAATGCTTCATAGGGAAAATCGTGTTGCCAAAGACATGAGTGATGAATTGTCAAACGTCAGGCCTCTCACTAGGTATGAGATATTTCATCCATACTTAAGCTTCTCAAGCTACTCAATTATTTGTCCCCCTCATTGAATACGGAGTAATGGCTAACTGTAAGGGAGAAAAAAAATCATAAAATTATGAACAGAATAAATTGAAACGAGTTGTGTGTTACAAATTATGTATCATTATGTTCAAACATGTGTAGGGGAGTGTGTTTGTGTGTGTGTGTGTGTGTGTGTGTGTGTGTGTGTGTGTCTGACACTTAGTTCCAGATAAAATATATGAATATCAGGCCTAAATTTGGGGCGGCGGGGGTGGGGGTCCCTGCTCAGTGTCTCTCTCAGCCAAGGGGTCCTTGGGCTGAAAAAGGTTGAAGACCCCTGCTTTAGAGCCATCTCCTTCAGATGCCAAAAAAAATCCTGACCTTGAATCTTGATCTTTATAGATGTTGTCCGGATTACAAATTAACTGGATTATCTTTGAATAAATAGTGGCTGAACTAGAAAACACAATGTAAAAGATTTAGCTGGTTACTAGTGACTAGTAACAATATTCAACTAATATTCAACTAAGTAGTAACAACTTTTTACCAACTTTGTTACAGTACAATGTGTACTGGTATTAAAAGGAAAACTTATTTAGAAACAAACTCCTTTAATTTCTTCTTAATCTGTTGGTATGTGGTGGCCAAAACCTGAATTCCTGTTTCATAGAGAACATATCAGACACCGACAAGTAAGAAAGGTTCCTGTTTCCTTCATGGTCACAACTCTCAGACAGTAGGGAATGAGACAAAAACATCTTCAACATTCAATGTGCTTCGAACAAACTGTAAACAAACTACAGAAAAAATTCCAGTCAGTTAAACGCCCAGTGAGTTGAAGCATCTTTGGCTCCACGGACTTTTCTTTTCAGCTGGAATTGTCTGTTAGACATCAATTCATATTTACAAACAGCTTGAGCACTTGTCTAAATGTTTACTGATCTAACACAGCAGTGATGTTGACCAACAGGAGCTTAGTGAGGAACAGAGTGGGAGTCTGGAGATACCAGGACGACTGTGAGGATAGGACAGAAAGAAAGAGAGATTGAGAGAGAAAGAAAAGAAGGAAAAACAGAAAGAAGAGGAAAAAAAGAAAACACAGGAAGAAAGAAAAGAAAAAGGAAAGAAAGAAAAATAGAAAGAAAGAAAAGAAAGAAGGAAAGACATAAGGAAAGAGAGAATAAGGCAAGGACTGTAAGCAAATGGATGCTAGATTTGAGATGCTGCAGGCTTCAGGGCCTCAGCCCATAACCCACTGGCAGGTCCCCATTATGTCCCTGTGCCCAGACGATTGAGCTGGGGGAGGCTGCACGCTGCCCTGGCTCTGAGGACCAGCGAACCCTGGAATTTCAACAGTGGGATTGCAGACCTGTCTGTCAGTCTGTCTGCCTGCCTGTCTGTCTGTCTGTCTGTCTGTCTGTCTGTCTGTCTGTCTGTCTGTCTGTCTGTCTGTCTGCCTGCCTGCCTGCCTGCCTGCCTGCCTGCCTGCCTGTCTGTCTGTCTGTCTGCCTGCCTGCCTGCCTGCCTGCCTGCCTGCCTGCCTGCCTGCCTGCCTGCCTGCCTGCCTGCCTACCTGCCTACCAGGCTGCCTGCCTGTCTATCTGTCTGTCTGTCTGCCTGCTTGTCCCCTCAGGTTCCAGGATCACCCACCTGGCCAGGTTAAAGACGTCATCGATGAGGCCGGCCCGGTTCCCAATGGAGATTACCTGCAGAGAGAAAGATAATTGGAACTTTCTTACTTGATTGCATGAATTATCCACATACAACGTTAAGAAGATATTCACATTGAAAATAAGGAAAAGTCTTCAAACTAGGGCTGAACGATTTGGGGAAATAATCTAATTGCGATTTTTCCCCCCAATATTGCGATTGCGATTTATTTTATTTTCTCCTAATTTTTTTCCCAAATCGTAAAGAAAGATTTCAATATGACCAACACAATATTAGATACATTTAGTATAAAATAGTATTTCCCACAATTTAAATTTGTATTTAACTGCTCATTACAGAATCAAGAATAACAAATCGGTGGCTTTGCCACTGTGCATTTAAGTAATTTAAACAAAGTCATTGTAAGAATAAACACAAGGCATGCACTTTTTAAACACTGTGTGCAAAATTTACCATTTTAAGATCACGTTTTTAATCGCGAACGTTGCGGTTAGAAAATTGCGTTCTATCATATCGCGATTAAATCGCAAATGCAATTAATCGTTCAGCCCTACTTCAAACCTCTCCCATTTCTCCCCATTACACTTTAAATATAATCTGCCCATTATCTCCAGCATCACACAGTAACTTTGCCACCCCTCAAACAAAAGACATAACATCTTTAACCACGTTATAATGTGCATAATCAATCTGAATGTGACCCTTCACCATCCCCTCTAAAACCTCTACGGGATTTATCAAGAGAGAGAGAAAGAGGGAAAGAGAGAGAGAGAGACAGATAGAGAGAGAGAGAGAGAGAGAGAGAAAGAGAGACGGGGAGGGGGTTCGAACTACAGGAGGACAGGAAGGAGGAAGAGAATTAAGAGGAAGCAGGAAATAATGGACAGAAAAACGTGTGCACAGTGCAGGGGGAATATTAGATGGCGATGGAGGAAGAGGGAGCTGTACAAACAAGAGGCAGGCATGAAGAACAGGGGGGGGGGCATGAGAGAGAAGGTGAAGAGAGGGCTGTGAGGGCATACAGTACAATGACGGGGAGATGAGACTAGAAGAAACCAGAGATGGAAGATCAGAGAGGAGAGAGGAGAGGGGAGGGGAGGGGAGGAGTGGAGTGGGGAAGAGAACAGAAGAGATGAGAGGAGATGAGATGAAAAGAGAGAAGAGTAGAGGACCATAGAAGAGAGGGGAAGAGTGCTGGAGGAGAGTGTTAGAGTGCCTAACTTACCGCGTGGTTGTTCATGAGCTGCTCCATCAGCAGCCTCCAGTTGTGGAGGTCGTAGTTCACCCTGAAGTAGCCCATCTGATTGATGTTGCCAAGCAACCACGTCTCCTCATCCATCTGGCCCACTTTGTGCGTCTCTGTGAAGGCAGGGCGGGACACAAGCCGTTAAGGCATGTCAGATAGCTCATTACCCAGCCGCTGTTCACCCAGCCAGCGCTCATTACAGGTGACGTATGAGGGAAAAGCTGAAAGGAGGTGGGTGGGGGGTGGTCGAGGAATGAGAGAGACTGGCTGGGTTTCCATCCAATTTTTGAACGTAAATTTTGCCCATTCGACTAGGAAATCCAGAGTGGAAACACTTGGAATTTACATCAAATCTTCTATATCGAATAAGAAACCGAGTCGCTAGAGAGGAGTGGATTAACGTCTGATAGAGTATAATGCTGAGATTTGATTGCGTGTTTCTGTTAAAGTTGCCCCTGACAAGCTCAAGTTTTGAACCCGCAGCTGTTCACAGGCCCTCCCTTCATTAGGTTTATGTTGCCTAGCACTGGAAATGTACACAGAATGTTCATAAATGCACTTCAAATGTGCGAATGAGTTGGATGGAAACCCAGCTAGTAACACTCATGTGGGATGGATCACTACCGGCAGCGGGGACCATCTCCTTTAAACTTAAAACTACTGCCGTTTGCATCAAGCGGGAAAAGGGAATTGGTCAAGTTTATCTATAATCTCATATATCATTGCAAAGCTCAATGCAGTGAATCATCTTCGTTTTGCAAGGCTGTGCATAACCATTTTACATTGGGATTAATGATCAGAAATATTAGTTGCAATTCCTATTTCACACATTATGTTCAGGCAAAAACATCATTAGGTCAATAAGCCATGTCAAATCAGGCACTGGAAATTGATTACATGGACAAAGAGATCTGATTACATTGTGATTTAAATGAGTACAAGGCTGCATCTGCACTGCCCTGGCAAGGCTCTGTTTGATTCAATTATTGTTGGATATGTTGACTTCGTGAAGTCCTTGCTTCAGGGTAGATTGTTCTGTTTGTTTCGGCTATGATCATAATTTGTAAAGCCACCTTCAAGCAATTTCCTTAATAGAGTGTTTAGCGGACTTCAGATATGTAACCTGACATTTGCCAGGGCATTTGTTGGTATTTAAGCATGATTACTTAAGCTAGAATCCTAGAAAAAGCTACCTTCTGGGTGCTACTGATATCCCTTTTTATGTGTGTGTGTGTGTGTGTGTGTGTGTGTGTGTGTGTGTGTGTGTGTGTGTGTGTGTGTGTGTGTGTGTGTGTGTGTGTGTGTGTGTGTGTGTGTGTGCGTGTGTGTGTAAGCAGCCAACAATTTAACACAGTTTGAAACGGTGGCTGAGTGTTGTGAGGCAAGGGACCATGAGATTCAGAGATATATCCCCTGCTTTTCTCCTATGTACACACAGACACACACACACACACTTTCCCCCCGGGCCTCAGCTTAAACACACTCCGCTCGCTTTACACCCCGTGAGTATCAGCGCTGGGAATCTCACCCTCCGCTTCCTCCTTCTGTCTGAGAACTAATGGACCTGCTGAGAGGCTCTGGCTTGAAAAGGAGGATGCCCATTTGCAGCGTGCATCAGAGAGAGGGGGTGGGGGGTGGGGGCGGGGGCGGGGGTGGAGAGAAAAAACAAGCATCGCCAACCAGATTGTACGGATTGTTGGCTTTTGAGCGTGTGCGTCTGATTGTGTGTGCAGGCGTGGGGCACATACTAAAATGGCCCCTCGCGGCTTTCGGTGTCACTGGGCTTTCTCGTCGAATTTCTCGAGAGTCTTTGTGGCTCGCTCTTTTCTTCAGTCATCTACTGAGGGGCGGAGAGGTATTGTTCCCATGACAGGACACTATTCCAGGGGGTTAGCAGAAGAATGGAAATGTTAAATGGATAGAGGATGGAGTCTCTTTCGTTCTCTCTCTGCCCCCCCACCCCCCCCCCCCCCCCCCTCTCCATCTTGCCTCATCTCTATTTCCCTCCTCTGCACTAAATTGAATTCAGGAGCGTTCAGGATGTGGGTCCCAGCAAGCCGACAGCCATGCACCTGCAAATGCTCTGTCCTGTTCTGTCAGTGTCTTTAGTGAGGAGACAGAATGGACCGTAATGAAATGGGGACATGACTCTGAGAGACACCAGGGACACCTTCCCACCTCATTTCAGCCAATCCCTTGACAATGGAATTTAATCATGTCAGAGTTCCCATTCTAGAATTCACATCATGCAGACATCACGCATGGAATCTAATCAGTGACGGAGCCAGGAAAAGAGGCTGATTTAATTAGGGAAAAAAACAAATGAGAGGCAAGCCGCGATGGCTGCACATCAAACGCTCCTGGACCGATTCGGAAAACCGGAGACAAATGTTGCCGTCCTACATTAGAGGACCGTGAAGTGCAGCTCGTGTGGGAGGGATAGGGGGGAAAAGGGGGGAGGCAGGCAAAGAGATGATTAGTCGGAGTTACCTACCTGTTTTATTGGAGACCCAGATGATGGCTTCAGGGGATATGTGAGTGGAGTTGCCCACAGCTACTGTTAAAGGGATGTGCCACAGGAAGCTGTGAGAGAGAGAGGGAGAGAAAAGAGAGGTGTGAGTTTGGTATGCTTCAAAGACCATTCAAAGTAAACACAGGAGTGAAGTACGCTGACATAATCCGTCTCATCAAGTCTCATTTAAGATGCACTTACTTGGAGATTAAAATGATTTTTCTTTTGATTACCATAATCATTTAATAATTACTTCCCCACAATTAACAAAATTCCAGACCTGATCGTTATATGGCTTTGACATACCTCACACATAACTTTTTCCTAAATAAAAAGAACATGAGACAGATGCCGCTGTCCTGAATAAGGTCAGGTCTGTGAGCTGGTCCCAGGCACAGGCTGTTGGCTGCGTAGTGCTCTAACATGAGAGATCTCAGTCGTGATGTTAGTCAATCAACAAAGCAAATCCTGAAACACTGTACCTATAACCGTGTTCATCGTCAACCAGCGGGACCAAACTGTTCATTTATGAAATGCATGAAGAACCATATATTTCATATAAATATATATATATCAAGACAATCCAGTGACATGCCTTCAATAGACTGATTCACAGACTGATTAGCTCCCACTGATTAGCGGTAGCTGATGGGTAATATGTAGGTAGAACCTTCATATTATAACTCATGGTGAGAAACGGTGAAGTCTTTCTGTGCTATTCACACGCAAGGCCCGGGTGTCTCCACCCCTCAGTAGACAGGTGGGAGCCAGACACGAAACGCTGCCTGACAGCCATCATCCTGCTGCCCACCAGACACATCACCGCCCATGGCACCTATGTGCTCCACGCTTGCCACCTGCCAGCTTGGATTACTGCAGGGAGCCTGCAGTGCATGCTGGGAGCAGGGGGCCCACCGCTGTTTAATTCATGCTTTTATAGAAATGAGGGGGGAAAAAACACCCACGGGGAGTCGTGCAGAGTTTCAAAGAACAACCATTCAGCTGTCTGCGAGTTCTCTGACCTGGTTCTTAATTATTTAATTGCATCAATCATCCGGTCCCACGGATCCAGGATCAATGCCTAACCAGTCACTGTAAGGAGTCTGGAGGAAAGGAGTGCGGGGGGAAATAATCAGAAATGCCACTAAGGGAGGGAGGGTATCGATCCTACTAGTAGCCAGGGCACAAAAAAAAAAGGTCTCTCTGAAAGACCCCCCACCCTTGCTCTCTGACTATTGATGGACCTGGAGAGAGGGTGAAGACCTCTCTGAGGAAGGAGCTAAAGAGATGCCGATCAAAGGGAACCTTGGGTCATTGTAAGCCCTTTAGGCTGAGGATGTGGTCCCTTATTGAGCTTGTTAGGGACACACAAGGAAATGATGTGATCAGTAAAGTCATTAGTAAAGACAGTGAGGGACAAAGAGGCCGTATGCCTGCTAAAAGACACTCATGGGGAAAACACACATTATTGAAAGGATGAAAAACTATACAAAAAAGCATGCATGGACAAATAACAAACAAGACATTATGTATGATATCAATTTTCAACATAGGGAATCTACAAAAACATTGAAAATATACAACAAATCTGATATAGAAATTATTGTTACCATGTCAAACACTTTATACATAAATTAAAAAAAAGGCTAGAGCAGCTGGATTGAATCCCACAACAACAACAACAACAACAACAACAACACATCCCACTGTGCTACATACAGACCCAGCCGCTGTCAGGGGACTTATCTAGGGCACCGCACTCACTCATACAAGGAGCCAAACATTGCCACGATCTAGAGGGGAGTGTTTGAGAGGCTCTAGGCTCCCGTGAACGAATGGGTATTACTATACGCAGAAGACGGAGGGAAAAGCACAGCTATTATTCGGGCCAAGAACCAGGCTTCGATTTATTAGACAGCATTGTAACTGAGCGCTCGAAAGACTAATGAGGGAGCCTAAGTTAAGGTTGGCGTATGGAGCAGTGGAACCAGAGCTAATTACTCCATCCAGTTCCTGTCTAGGCATCGCACAAGGAGTGTAAGGGGATACTAGACTGAGGGGACACTGAGAAGGTGCTGTGAAATACTGTGTGCTGTTTGTTATAGTTATGGCACAGCATTGTGCAACAGTGAAATAGATGATGATAATATAACAAGAAACGGAACTGAACAGACACTGAAATATAACTAAGTATCACCAAAGAACACTACAAGATTTTGAGGGCCCATTCCAATGGAGTGAAAGTCTTTCACAGAAGAAAAAAAACAGCGGGTGGGATCACAGTGTGAATTTTTCATGCGCTTGCACCCCTGCATCAAACTTTGAAAAAGTCCACTCAGTAATGGCTGGAGCTGTTCTGTCCATCCCCCCTCCTGTCTTGGCAGGAGAGACACCCAAGCTTCACGGGGGAGAAATTACGTGTCTTTTTTTCTGGACAATAACCCCTCTAAATTCTCCATTTGGCCCTGTCTCAAGCTCATGCCCGTCTCTTTTTCTTCCCTCTTTCTCTTCTCCCCCCCTGCCCCCCCCCCCCCCCCCCCCCCTCCTCTTCAAATCAATGTTCTATATCTACTCCTGGACGTGGCCTTGCTCCTGCCTCGCTCCTGTGTACCCTTGCTCCTGCGATGGCTCCATCGATCATTTTGCTCGGGGAGTGTTTCTGCAGCGGGTCCTCAGAGCGGGACAGGACGATGTTAGATGGTGTGTAATGAGGCATGAGAGGCTAGGGGTCGGTGGTGGTGGTGGTGGTGTTGTGTGTGTGTGTGTGTGTGTGTGTGTGTGTGTGCGCCTGTGTGTGTGTGTGTGTGTGTGTGTGTGTGTGGTGGTGGGGGTCAGTGAAGGGTGGGGCAGGAGTGTGTCTTTGGACTGATTGTGCTGCCATGTGGTTCAATACCATCTTTCACTCTTAAGAGGAAAAAGAGGAGGAGGAAGAGGCTTCTTTTTCTCTCTGTGTGCGTTGCTCTTTTCTTAATCACAGACACTTTAACACCTTTAAGCCCCGGTGTTTTGGGAATGTTACAGTACTGGAACTACCCAAGGCTTGAATGCTCCGTATGTCTGGAATTGCTCACTTTGTATATTCAACATTTCATGACATCGTTCACTATGAATATGAGGCTTTGTCATTAGGTTATTCTAAGCAACAACTGTTTTGTTATTTTGAACGCACCTCTGTACATGCTCATGCTGTGGAGCTCATAGTATGCTATGGTGTTATTATTTTTCAGTGTCCTCTCGGTCACTCCTGCCTTGCAGTGCTTTCCCCTCTGCTCCTGTCGGCTAGCTGATGGTCATCCCTTATTTCTCTGCCTGGTGGGTCGCAGTCACCCGTGGAGCACAGGCACAGATAACACATAATGAGAATGAAGCCGTCGAGGTGTCAGAGCCAAAATGGCGGCCAACTCTGGGCCAGCACTGGGTCAGTGTCTACTCTTATCCTGACTCTTATCCTGCTCCAACATCAAAGCTGCACTCACAGACCTCAGACTTCACCAGGAGACAAGGAGAGAGAGGAGTGGCTGTGATGCCGGAAAAGGCTGTGAGGTGAACCTGTCTGACCCTCTCCCTGCTGTGGATGATATTAATACCCACGGATGATATTAATCTCCCCAAATCACTTCAGTCTTCAGAACAATCGAGTGTCGGGAAGCGTCGGCTGATGATGACTTTGGACGCTACCTGAAGCTGTGTAAAGTGTGCTTTAGCGGAGAGGAGAGAGGGGCACCTGGGGGAGACTGATGTAATTAGCAGGGGTAATTGCGCAATCCCGCGGATAGTCATGCATCTCTGCAGGTGAGGAAGGGAAATCGATTAGCGCCCCCCGACTGTTAATTTGATTTAGCTATTTACTTTTCGTATGAGTGGCGAGGAGGCTTTCATTTTCATTTTGATTCTTTTTTTGGGCTTTTCAATGGAAAACAAACTGAAGGGGAGCCGATGAGAAGGAAAGGAGTGGCGTGCGTGAAAAGTGCTATTGTTTCGCATCTAGACGACAGTCATTAGCGCTGGCCGTCTGTTTGCGGCGTACTGGAATAACTGTTTAAACAGCCCCGGAAGCTTTGCCGTCAGACGGGGATCCGACAAGCTATTTATCTTTTTAATTGCATCCTTCCAGCTCGCTCCATTAACAGTGTGCCGACGCGCACACACACACACACACACACACACACACACACACACACACACACACATATATCAAGAGCAAAGTTTGGAGTTATTATTGTTCCTGACCTTCTTGTGATGAATAATAAATGGCTTCAATGGTATTAAACCGATAGGAATTCCGCTCATGCTCAGTTAGCTCCACAGGTAGCATTGACTATCGCTAAGCAATCATCAACAGCGTAAACCCGCTGGAAATGCTCTTTTGTCTCCAGAAAACTTTTCAGACTTTTCAGATAAACCATCCGCCTTACGAGCGCTTAGAGCGACCACCACAAACCCCTAAAAGTGTTTCTTTTCGACGCAGCACAGCGGCTAAAAAAAATCAGATGCAAAGTGATGGGTGGATTCAATCTACCTCTGGTGCCTAACTCGCTCTAGCCGCATCTGAATTTCATTGTGGAAAAGTGCTGTTGAGGCTTTACACAGGTCATTAATGCAGAGGAGGCCTGAAAACAGCGCTGACAGAGAACTACAATAGGGTAATATGCAAGTAATATCACCTGGCTATTATACAGCCCACTCCATTTTGTTAGACAGCTCTTCTCAGCAATATATTACAGAGTGAAGAGGGAAAAAAAATGCTAGCTCGTACCTTTTAGGCACAATGGAACTGAATAAATAACCTTATTCTCTCGCTGCCTGTCCATTTTTTGCTTTGTAATGTTGACCTTGCATCTTGTGTGTGTGTGTGTGTATGTGCATGTGAGAGAAAAGGAGTGTCTGTATGTGTGGGTAATGTGTGTGTGAGTGTGTATGTGTGTCTTTGTGCTCATGTGTGTGAGAGTGTGTGTGTGTGTGTGTGTGTGTGTGTGCATGTGTTTACATGCACACCCGAGTGTTCATGCCTCAGATACACAAAGCAAACTAGGAAGACACAGCAGAGAGTGTTTGCTGAGTAGCTGCTGCTGCTGCTGCTGCTGTGGTGGTAAGTACACACACTACACACATTCAACCCCTGTGACGTGTGTCTGTGGTCTGGCCCCAACCCCAGTTCCTGCCCTGCTGTGCTGCACTCCTCACTGAGGTTCTGTCAGCCTCATTTTCCCCCAGCAGCCTGGGAGCTTCTGCCAAGCCCCCGCACCGCCTCTCACTAGCGGGCAAATCCCTGCCTGATGCACACAGCCTGTCTGGGATTCACTTAAAAGCTCCAGTTTAGCCCAGAAGGCTCTCCGTCTCTCTTTCTCTCTCGCTTACGCTCTCTCTCTCTTTCTATCTCTCCGTCTCTCTTTCTCTCTCACTTACACTCTCTCTCTCTTTCTATCTCTCCGTCTCTCTTTTTCTCTCACTGACACTCTCTCTTTCTATCTCTCCATCTCTCTTTCTCTGTCACTTACACTCTCTTTCTTTCTCTCCGTCTCTCTTTCTCTCTCACTGACACTCTCTCTCTTTCTATCTCTCTGTCTCTCTGTGACGGTCCCAATGCGACCGCACATCTACCTGGATCCACAACCGCTAACACACATTGCACTTGCATACAATCGCACGCACACACACACACACACACACACACGCACACGGATATACAGACGCAACTATTTCTCCCATTCTCTCTCTTCCTCTCACACACACACATACATGGAAGATACATACGGAAAGGAGGCTAGGACAACAATCGTGGTTTCCTACATTTATTGAGTAGACCGAGAGACTCGTGGAGTGGATTGCCAGCTGTTTGGGTGCTCGTGTTTGATTGTCGGTGCAACGGCTAAGAAGCGCCACCGGAACCAGTGGGAACTTATATACGGTTCCTACCTTAATCAGGGTGGTGATTCCCTGTTGTGGCGGTTGGGACAAGAGAAATGGTTTGGCCAAACCACTTCAGTATAATGTCTTTTTTTACAGGCCAGCGATTAGGATGTATTAGATAGATATTATTTCTAATTATATATTTAGCACATTGTGAACACTGTGTGGGTGTTTCAGGGTTTATATTGTGCGCTGAAACACTAATTGATTATTTTGTATACCCCTCCTTTTTATATGGTGCTGACCACCTTTCTATATATGTGGATTTGTTCTGTCTTGAGGAGGTGGGTAAGGTATGTGCATCTCTGGGAACTGCTGATGGTTGTCCTCTAGTCATTTAGAGGCTTAGCAGAATTCTGTTCTTTTAGGAATTTTGTGAATGTCTTATGGATTTGAAGTGATGAAGTTTGTGAATGACTTATGGATTCCTGAACTTTGAAAAATAATAAACCAAAAAAAAAACTGAAAAACTTTACTCTGACTCTGAGCTTTGGCCATACCATGGATAGACGGTTACCCAAGGCTTGGTCCGTCACAATTGGTGGCAGCGGTGGGATCGGGCCAACAGAGGACAAGAGTGAGTGGATTATAATTTTTTTTTTTTTCATAGTTTCCCGTCCCTGGTTGCTTCATCTGTTTGTGGCTGTTGTTCTTTGGACGTCATGGGGCCTAAAAAGCCACGAGTGGCAGGAGAAGAGACCGGCGTAGACCCAGAATTGGCCCAGGTGTCTGAAGATGGCTCCCTTCAGGAGCTCAGAGACATGTTCCGGAAACATCTCTCCGTTCAGCAGAACAGAGATGATTGGCAGGAGAAAGAGGCGGCACGGCAGGAGGCCCGGTGGAAAGACAATGCAACACCAGTTTGGTTTACTACAACGCGAGGTGCATGAACGACCTACTCCAGATCTTGAAGAGGAACCCAGTTTGGGCAGAAGTGATAGATTTGGGCTACCACCAGAGTCACAGCGGCTGAGCAGCCGAGTCCGTGGTCAGGTGGGAATTGAGAGAGAGCCCCGTCTGCTCAGATTGAACGAGACGGATGACATTGAGCATTTTTTTAATAACCTTTGAGAGAATAGCAGAGGCGTGTCAGTGGCCTACAACTGACTGGGCAGTCGGTTAGTGGCTCTTCTGACGGGCAAAGCTAGGCAGCATATGTGAACATGGATAGGAAGAGTCATTGGATTATGAAAAAGTGAAGGCGGCCATACTGGACAAATACAACATTAATCAAGAAACCTACAGGTTGCAATTTAGGGCAACAGAGGTGAGAGAAGATGAGACCCCAAAGGAACTGTACGTAAGATTGAAAGACGTATATCAGAAATGGGGTGCAGCCCCAACAACACACTAAAGAGGAGATTGCTGAGTATTTGTTTTGGAACAGTTCCTTCGAATGGTCTCTCCAGATCTCCAAATATGGATAAAGGAGCGTAACCCCAGCTCTGCCGCTGAAGCTGCTTCCCTGGCAGATGTCTTTGTGGCAGCCCGGCACAAAGCACAGGCCTGGACGTATGGCCAATGGCGAGAAAGTAGAGACTTCAGGAAGCCCTATCGGCCTCCTCAGCCGCCCATGAGGACCAACAGTGAGGGTAAGTTTGCCGGTGATAGGGGTGGTCCGACCAAACAGAGCCCTACCTTTAGGTCTAGTGGCCCCAGGATTCTTGTGTGTTTTCAGTGTGGACAGGAAGGCCATGCAAGACCGCAATGCCCCAATAATCCAGCTAACCAAGCTAATGTCTGCACTGTACCTAGACCTAGTTTTCCAAATAGCCGATAGCGCTCATTGTTGCACAGTAGTCTTGAATGGACGGGAGGTTAGGGCACTAGTGGACACCGGGAGCATGCAGTCGCTAGTTTCCTCTGACTTAGTTCCAATAGAGGGTAGGAATTACTCTGTGGTGACCAGACTGCGATGTGTGCATGGGGAGGAAAGACCGTATCCAACAGCTTCGGTATATGTGAAGGTTCAGGGACAGCCTTATTTCTTGGAAGTGGGTGTGGTAGATGATTTGCCATATCCAGTGATTTTGGGCTAAGATTTTCCACTTTTGTTAGATCTGGCAGTGGCTAAGAAAGACTGTAACCTGGCTATAACACGGGCCATGGCTAAGCAGGGTGAGGTGGAGCTACCACTCTCTGCATTGCCTTTCTATAATGCCGACATAGAGGCTCAGCCAGGTAAGACAAGGAAGTCTAAAAGGCAGAGGAGACATGATAAATTACAATTTGGAGCCGCCCACATGGAGGAATTTGGTGTGGAGCAGCTTAGGGCACCTTTAGGAATCCCTCAGGACATTGGGGCAATGCAGCAGCAAGACCCAGATATTGGCTTGTTATATCAGCAGGCTCAGGGGGAAAGACCGCTTAGTCAGACTAATAGGCGGGAGCCAGGGGATAGTTTCTCTGTAAGTAATGGGGTGTTGTACAAAGGAGATGGTTCAGAGGCAAGGATGGTGGTTCCTCAGAAGGCTAGAGGTGTAGTCCTGGAATTGGGCCACTCCATCCCGTGGGCAGGTCATTTGGGCAGGCAAAAGACTATTGCCAGAATTAGCCGGCATTTCTTTTGGCCTAATATGGCCAGGGAAATTGCAGAGTTTTGTAGGACATGCCCAGAGTGTCAGAGAACCACCAGCAGAGGACCCCCTAAAGTCCCTTTAGAGCCTCTTCCGGTAGTGGGGATACCCTTTGAGCAGTTAGGAATGGATGTGGTAGGTCCCCTTGAGCGCAAGCAAAGCTGGTAACCGGTATATGTTGGTCATTACAGATTATGCAACGAGGTATCCAGAGGTTTTTGCCCTGAAGACAGTAAAGGCTAGGAATGTAGCCACCTGTCTGATTCGGATGTTTTCTAGGGTGGGTTTCCCTCGGACCATACTAACTGATCAAGGGTCAAACTTTATGTCAGAGCTGTTGAGGCAGGTATATCAGCTGCTAGGGATTAAGGGCATACGGACTACCCCCTATCATCCGCAGACGGATGGGCTGACAGAAAGGTTTAACCAGACCCTAAAACAGATGCTACGGAAGTTCGTGAGTGAATCAGGAGCGGACTGGGACAGCTGGCTTCCATATCTCCTTTTCGCATACCGGGAGGTCCCGCAAGCATCCACAGGATTTTCACCCTTTGAGTTAATGTACGGCCGGGAAGTGCGAGGACCCCTGTCACTGCTGAAAGAGGCCTGGATGGGAGACCAGGAGGTCCCAGAGGCCCAGAATGTGCTTTCTTACGTTTTGAAGATGAGGGAGCGGTTGACGAGCATGGCACAGCTTGCCCAACAGAGCCTGAAACATGCACAACAACGCCAAAGGAACTATTATGACCAAAGAGCCAGACCAAGGAGTTTTGGACCAGGAGATAAGGTGTTGGTGATGCTGCCTAGTGATACAAGCAAACTGTTGACAAAATGGCAGGGCCCTTTTGAGGTCACCCGTAAACTAGGGTCTACCACCTATGAAGTCGTTAAACCAGGACAGAAGCGCTCCAGACGGGTGTTACACATCAATCTCCTGAAGGAGTGGCATGAGAGACCAGAGACAGGAATAGATGCGCTCATGATTCGGCAGGTGCCAGATGAGGACGAGGTAGAGGAGCAGTACCTACCACTACCATCAGAGGGCGCCCTTGAACTCAGCCATCTGTCTCCGACCCAGCAAGCTGACATTCAGGTTCTTTGCAGGCCAGCCCTGTTTGAAGAAAAACCAGGGCGCACTAGTCTGGTGGAGCACCAGATTACCTTGTGTGAGGGGGCAGAGTCCCGCCGCAGGAGCTATAGAATCCCTGAGCGTCTTCTGGCCACTTTGAAGGAGGAGGTGGACCAGATGTTGGCTATGGGCATTATCGAGCCGTCTAAGAGCGAATGGTGCAGCCCAGTGGTATTGGTGCCGAAAAAAGACGGGAGTCTACGGTTCTGCGTCGATTTCAGGTATCTGAATTCAGTTTCCAAGTTTGATTCTTACCCAGCACCCAGAATTGATGACCTGATTGACTCCTTAGGCTCTGCTAAATGGCTGACGACCATTGACTTAGTTAAGGGCTACTGGCAGGTTCCCCCCAATAAGTCTGCTAAGGAATTAACGGCTTTCCGGACCCCCTGGGGGCTGTTCCATTTTTCCGTGATGCCATTCGGTTTGCACGGAGCACCAGCAACATTTCAGAGGTTGATGGACCAGGTGTTGGTTGGGACCAACGGCTATGCAGCAGCATACCTAGATGATGTCATCATATATAGCTCATCGTGGGAGGAGCACCTCACGCATCTGACAGAGGTGTTGCTGCGGATAGAGTCAGCTGGCCTTACTATCAACCCAGCCAAGTGTGCGATTGCCAAAAAGGAGACGGAATATCTGGGTATGTAATAGGGGGGGGGGCTTATCAAGCCTCAAGTACAGAAACTGGCAGCCATACAGAATTGCCCATTGCCCCAGAATAAGACCCAGGTGCGATCCTTTTTGGGCATGGCAGGTTGGTACAGGAGGTTTGTACCAAACTTTTCTCTTAGGGCAGCAGCCCTTACTGATATGACACGGAAAAACTGCCCAGTCCAAGTACAGTGGTCTGGGGAGGCAAAGGAGGCCTTCTATGACATAAAGAATGTTTTGTGCAATGAACCTGTGTTGTATTGTCCAGATTTTGAGAAAAAGTTTGTGTTGCAGACTGATGCCTCTGATTTAGGCTTAGGTGCGGTGCTTCTTCAGGGTGAGCCCGATCAGCAACATCCTGTGGCATACATCAGCCGGAAGCTGTTTCCAAGGGAAGTGAGATACTCCACAGTCGAGAAGGAGTGCCTGGCGGTGAAATGGGCACTTGACGCCTTCAGGTACTACCTCTTGGGCCAGGAGTTTCTCTTGGAGACAGACCACCGGCCACTGCAATGGATGGATCGCATGCGGGATTCCAATGCAAGGATTACCCGGTGGTACTTGTCTATGCAGCCATACCGGTTTATAATTAACCATATCCCAGGACGGAATAACACCACTGCTGACTTCCTCTCCCGCTTACCAGCGTGAGACTAGAGGTGGGGGGGTGTGTGACGGTCCCAATGCGACCGCACATCTACCTGGATCCACAACCGCTAACACACATTGCACTTGCATACAATCGCGCGCACACACACACACACACACACGCACACGGATATACAGACGCAACTATTTCTCCCATTCTCTCTCTTCCTCTCACACACACACATACATGGAAGATACATACGGAAAGGAGGCTAGGACAACAATCGTGGTTTCCTACATTTATTGAGTAGACCGAGAGACTCGTGGAGTGGATTGCCAGCTGTTTGGGTGCTCGTGTTTGATTGTCGGTGCAACGGCTAAGAAGCGCCACCGGAACCAGTGGGAACTTATATACGGTTCCTACCTTAATCAGGGTGGTGATTCCCTGTTGTGGCGGTTGGGACAAGAGAAATGGTTTGGCCAAACCACTTCAGTATAATGTCTTTTTTTACAGGCCAGCGATTAGGATGTATTAGATAGATATTATTCTAATTATATATTTAGCACATTGTGAACACTGTGTGGGTGTTTCAGGGTTTATATTGTGCACTGAAACACTAATTGATTATTTTGTATACCCCTCCTTTTTATATGGTGCTGACCACCTTTCTATATATGTGGATTTGTTCTGTCTTGAGGGGGGGTTGGTAAGGTATATGCATCTCTGGGAACTGCTGATGGCTGTCCTCTAGTCATTTAGAGGCTTAGCAGAATTCTGTTCTTTTTAGGAATTTTGTGAATGTCTTATGGATTTGAAGTGATGAAGTTTGTGAATGACTTATGGATTCCTGAACTTTGAAAAATAATAAACCAAAAAAAAAACTGAAAAACTTTACTCTGACTCTGAGCTTTGGCCATACCCATGGATAGACGGTTACCCAAGGCTTGGTCCGTCACACTCTCTTACTCTCCTCACTCTCTTTTAATTTCTTTCTCTCTGTCTCACTCTCTTACATCTCTCTCACTGTCTGTCTTGCACTTTCTCTCTCTCTCCCTCTCTTTCCCTCACTCTTGCGCCCTTTCTCTCTCTCTCTCTGTCTTTCTCTGTTTCCTCTCTTTTTCTCTCCCTTACTGTCTCTCTCAGTCTCCCTTACTCACCTCCCCTCTCCCTCCCCCTCTGTCCCTGTCTCCCTTCTTTTTCCATCAATACCACTAAAAAGCGCTTTCCTTAGAATGGCCCGGTTCTAGCCTGTCTGCTTATAAACGGGGGGGCTTTGGCTGTGGGAGAATCAAACACAGCCAGCGGCGGTTCCTCCGCGGAGACTTGGATGTGGCAGCGGGAGTGAGAAACGCCTCGCGAGTTTAAAGAGGGGAGAGTAATGCAAGGAGGCGCCTGATATTCAGCTCACCACACTCTGGATGGGCCAGATCAATGCAGCAAGAGGTGAATCTTGGCAGCAACCAGGGAGTAAAAAGGTCTATTATCAGCCCTTTTTTTTTACCAACACAGTGATAAAGTTTGTTTCCAACATCGGCAGTACAGCGATGCCTTCTATTTGGATTTTCACACGGCAAAGTCATCGATTTGTCTTCTTAGACAACAGCGCTGGGACGGAGCCCTTCCGGAATCTTCTGTCATCTCTGGTGGTGTCACCAATCACTCATCACACTCCCAACTTCACCCTGAAATGTCCTCGCGCTTTAATTATACTCCAGCTGAAGGGGGGACGAGCGGAGTTAAATACTGGCGCTGCCGCAGCAGCGGGTTCGGCAGGAAAACAATGCAGCGCGTGATAAATTAACGAAACCCGCGGCTGTGCTGCATCTGCAGCCGCCGCACGTAACAGAAAAGGTGCGTTCTCACAACCTCCTCTTCCTCGCTCCCATCCTTCCCTTCCTGCAGCGATACCGGCGCTCCGCGGGGTGTCTCATCTTGCCCCGGCAACACTCTCGTAAACACGCGCTGACAGGAGAGAGGGGGGAGATCCATTAAGATGCCCGGTCGATCCTTACAGCATTTCAACCGCAAGCATTCTGGCACCAAAAAAAAAAAAGGAAAGAAATCAAGGCCCCCTCGAATTGGTGCAGAGGTGACACTGAATTATTCATCGAGCCTTAATGGGGGATTAAACTAATCTATCTGCACATGTCAGGCCTGCTCCACCACACCTCACTCAACCTTCACCCAAACAGCAGTTCATGCTGATACGGTTCCGGTCCGCATGTGACCCAGAACCAGGCAATATCAGACCAGATCCACGGCAGTCAGCGGCCTCCAGTAGCGGCTCTTTTGATCTTTCCTTTTCTTCGCCTCCAGCACACCTTAAAGGCGTGCGTCCATAGAGCGGCAGGAAAGCGCTGGCAGGGCGCCGGGGAGCACTTCACGCCAGCGCTTCATCAAGAAAGCACTTCCATGCTGCGCGTGGGTTTTGTTTCTATGACAACGATATCTATCTATCTTTAACGACACCAGCAGCCTTTTTTCAACTTGAAGCAAAGCGCTCAGAGCGGCTGCAAAAAAAAAAACACTGGGTGAAGCATTCTTCCTCCAGCTGGCCTCATGCGCTCTCATGCCTCATTTGGGAACAACTGAAAAAAAACACTGATGCTGATTTTTTTTTTTTAAATAAATGCTATATGGATACACCCCCTTAGGCAACCTTCAGCCAGAAAACGGCTGAGGCTGATACGGATTCGGCCCAGATCTGGCCCGGGTTTGGTGGTTCTGGGCCACATCTGCTCCGGAGTCAGATGCTTCCGGGAGTGGACCTATTCTCTTCCATTAGGTGAGGTAACACTGGGTCTATCTGCATCATATCAGGCCTGCTCCAGCGCACTTCAGCCAGCCTTCACCCAGACAGCAGCTGAGGCTAATGGGGATTTAGCCCAGATTTGGCACAGATCTGGCAACCACGAGCCGTGTCCTGCACAGGTCGGTACCACAGTCAGCTGCTTCCAGTAGTGTTTTTTCTTTTTTTCTTTACCTCCAGTCAACCTTCAGCCAGACAACAGCTGAGGCAGCTGAGGTGTATGGTGGCACTGGGCCAAATCTGTTCTGGATCTTTTCTCTGACAACAAGGTAACAAGGGGGGGCAAGGATCCAGGTGGACTGCTAAATGTAATATGTTTGGGGTTCTGGGTCAGTGAGAAGTCTCACATTGTGAGGTGAAGTAAAGGTGAGAGGAAAACAGAGATGTTTGAATAGCTGCCTCTGGTGAATTCTGTGGATGGTTGTGTCTTTCCTTGTGGCAAAATAGAGTACGTTTGAACTGCAGCATTGTGAGTAAACACCTCCTCTGGTTTATCACTCTGACCTCTCACAGCTTCTCTCTCTCTTTCTCTCTCTCTTCATTCGTTCTTTCTTCTCCCCAATCTCTTTCAATCTCCTCTCCCCAGCTCTTTTCCAACTCTGGCCTAGCCATGACCTGACCAAAGCTTATCATCAAAGCATCTAGCGGAGAGGGTTGCTGATTGTGTCAAGCCTTCGACAAAATTCACAACACGCCTTTTCATTTAAAACACAGCAGTCAGGAGAAATTCACCCAAAAAGGCCAGAGTCAGTGTTCTGCCATATTGTACCGAGTCTGTGCACAGAATACAATGAATTTCAGGGAGAAAAATCTATACTCACTGCTTTAGTCTTGGCTTCATGTGGGTAATGCAGTTATTTATGATGAATCACAGCTAACCTTATAGCAGCTGGAAGTCATAGGTCACCATGACAGGAGTAAGGAGATGTACCTTCGGTTGAAGAGCTCTGGGTCTCGTATCTTGGCGTCCATGTCGTAGACAAAGTGCTCCTGGGTGACGGTGACGGCATTGTCCAGGCTTTCGTTCTTGCTAATGGTGACCACTGGGTAGCCCATCTGCAGCGTCCAGCGGTCCATCACCTCCTTGATGTTGATGTCTTTGCCTTCCCTCTGCATGGCCTGAATGACATGAACAATATTGTACATGTACATTTAGTGTACGCTCTCACTCAGAGCAAATGACAGTATTGTCCAGTCATACTCTTAGCAGTATTCGTGCTCCCTGGGCTAACCAGCTGAACTGAATTACTCACTAACAATTAGCCATTGCCTATTCTGTGATTGCGTTGTTCCAATAGGTGTGAATAATCTGGTTTGTATGGACAGGTTTGGCTGTCCCCACCATAGCACTCTGGGAAAGACAGGAGAAGACCTCTGGCTTCTCTAAGGAAGCTACATTTATCATTTATACTAGGTACTATTGTTAGAAAAATATGGTCAGGTTTCTTTGGGCCTGAATATTTACTTAATAGCAGATAATACATATTATATATATTATTATGCACATTAAACACTTGTTTTTGTCATGTTCTTTACAATCTAAAACACTCTGTACAGTGCCCTACAGAATGATTGGCAGCCTTGCTAAAGATGATTGAAAAGGCTTATAAAAAATAACAGTCATTTATTAATCCTAATATAATATAAAAGAGAAAAAGACATTTAAAACAAAATCACATATGTCACAATTATTAGCACCCCTAATAACAAGCAACAAGACATTTGAATGAATAAAAAGTAAACAAAGTATGATCCCACTCATATTTAACTAATTCTAAGTTGGCTTAAGTGTTGAGGAATTTGTAAGCAGTCGTGAACGATTTCCTGTTTCACTGGGGTATAAAAAGGAGGTGACACAGAGCCCAAATCCCTTAGTCATCCATCACCATGGGAAAGATTCACGAGCATTCCATAGCAATAGGGCAAAAGTGTTTTGACTTGCACAAATCAGGGAATGGATACAAGAAAATTGCTGCTCGCAGCATATCAACAGTTAGGGCAATCATTACGTTCTAATTAACTTGAAGAAATTCAAAACGATCATGAACCAGCCTGGAAGAGGATGCCAGTCTATTTGATCAGCAACCACAGTGAGGAGGATGGTCAGAGAAGTAAAGTGAATCCACATACCACAGTTTGGTGTCATGTGTTTGGTAACATTTTGGGGTCACCATGCCTCCAAATCCACCATATCACATCACCTCCACACCAACTCTAACTGGGACAGGTGATCAGACTAAGCAAAAATAGACCTCTTTGACTCCAAATGCTCAAGGTGGATTTGGCATAGAAACAAAGATGGCTACAGAGAAAAGCACCAAATTCCAAGCGTTAAATATGGTGGAGGATCTGTGATGATGTTTCTCCTCCAAATGCCCCGGCAGTATTGCTCACATGCGTGGCATTATGGATTTCCAGGAAGTACCAGGTGATTTTGAATTAAAATCTGATTGCCTCTGCCAAGAAGCTAAGACTTGGTCATAGGTTGGATCTTCCAGAAGGACAACAATCCAAAGCGCACATCCAAATCCACTGAAAAATGGTTAAATGATCACAAAAGTAAAGCTTTCGCCATGTATCCCAGTCCTCTGACCTTGAATTGAATTCAATTGAAAACCTGTGGGTTGAGCTCCATAAGAGAGTGTCCAAGAGAAGACCCTGGATCTGAAGCGATTCTGCATTGGGGAATGAGCAATAATCCTTTCTTGTGTGTTCTTATAAGACTATAAGACTCATAAGTCTGATAAGACATGACAAGAGAAGACTGCGTGCTGTTCTCTTGGCAAAGGGGGTTTGCACAAAATACAAAATGATGGGCTGCCAATAATAAACTAAATCATCATAATAATAAATACATTGTTTTGTGATGACCTGGGACTTTTTTTTCTTGTGGTAAAGGATGAATATGGAATTTATACATTTAGTAAAGTAAAGACAACATTTGATAAACAGTGAGAAGAATTCTCATCAGCCTTTTTGACTCACATTAAATAAGGGTGCCAATAATTCTGGAGGGCACTGCACCTTAATTAAAAGGCTGCAGTGAAGAAAGAGGTAATCATACTTCTCATTCCTCTCATAGCTCAAGCAGTCCAAAACTGGGACATCAAGGGAAGACTATTTCTGGTTATTTAATTAAAGTACACTTGAGTTCCGCTGCATATGAAGGTGACCAACTTTCCTCAAAGTTTCATGTATGTTTTCACACCAACCACTGCATCAGCTGATAACCAGTGATATCCCCTCTCAAAACATTTGCCCCGTCCTTTTAATCTCCTACCTCCTATCTCGCCGACATTTGTATTCCAGAAAGGCAGACGATACATGTGTAAAAATGAAGGTAGGAGATTATGTTGTTGCCCAACGAGGGCTATCTGAGATTGTTTGCCAATGTACCACACACCTGCCATGCGCTGATTTGATCATTAGAGGAAACTCATTCTTATCAGGCAGGGATAATGGCTGTTGTGATATAAATGAGGTAATCTCCACCAGTGGATTAAATGAGTAATGAGATAAAGAGCTAGTCATAAGCGTTAATAGAAGAAATGTATTAATGTCCATTCAACCATTCTGTTTCATCATTGTATATTATTAACTAAAATAAGTAATTTTAAAGTTAATGACACAAACTTTCGGGAATGGACTACATAGTCTGAATATAATGACTAAGGCCCAGTGGTGTGTGTGTGTCAGTGTGTGTGTGTGAGTTTCTTCTGTGTGTGGGATGACCAGCTATCATAGTACATGTCTATTGCACACAGTGACAGTACAAAAATGCCCTCATCTTCACTAGCAATAAACTGCGCTTCATAAGCATGTGCTGTGGTATACCTGTGCGTAGTCAGCCAGGCGTTGGATTGACACAGCTGCCAGACGAGAATACACCCTCCCCCCCTCCCTCTGTGTGTGTGTGTGTGAGAGAGAGAGGAGGCAGCCATGGTAACCACACAGGGGGGGAAACACTCCTCTAAAGCTACCCTCTCATTAGTGTGACTTACATTGTGGCAGTCAGTGTGTGTGTGTCTGTGTGTGTGTGAGAGTGTGTGTGTGTGTGAGTGTGTGTGTGTGTGTGTGTGTGTGTGTGTGTGTGTGTCTGTGTGTGTGTGTGTGTGTGTGTGTCTGTGTGTGTGTGGATGTGTGTGTGTGTCTGTGTGTGTGTGTGTGTGAGTGTGTGTGTGTGTGTGAGAGAGAAACAGAACTGTGTGAGAGCGCATTCCAACACAAAAGAAAGAGCTCTCATTTTTGACTGCAGGTAAGGGGCAAATACACGTCTATTCTCCGAGGAATAACAATTGGAACGGCGAGCCGGGGACACCTCGAGCCCAAGTGGAAAATAATTATGAGGAGAGCAAGGAGGCGAAGCCTTTGGGGTCAATGGGTTTCACAATGGGGCTTTGTGGCGGCCAGAGAACCGCTGGATTATTGCAGCAAATTGGATTTGTTAAATATAAAGGGGAATGGTGAGGATATCTGTATTCATTAAATGATTGGCTGTCACGGATGGTTGTGTTGTGAAATTCGTCATCAGCCCTGTGACAGACGCCGTTATTGAGGAGGGGGAGAGATGGTCTCATGAGAGGAGTGTCTGTGAACAAACCTGTCTGTCATTGAAGAAAATCTCAATTTAAGCTAAATTTAATTTTTTTTTTTTTATTTGGCAATGGCAGTACCATTGTTTATTTCCGTGGTCCATAATTCATACCCATGACAAATGAGTATACACTCATTATTATTATTATTATTATACAACATATATATTATATACCTATGCATGCTGATAGAAAAGACAAATAGAAATGGAATTGGGGGGTGTCATCAGAAATTCCATTCTAAGATATCCTGTTGTCATTATTTCAGATTGTTGTCACCTTGCTAGCTAATGCAAATGTTGTGGTTACTCTATATGACGTAGACTCTATGCTAAGCAGCTATGCTCTTATAACAGCTTTGAGAATGCACATAACTATATGCATATCATTATGCGAGCTGAGCTGATGACATTTAGAGATCTGTGTGGAATCATGGCAGACCAACCGACTCTACTTGAATCCCAGAATGCAGTTTGTTACACCATAGACGCACAGGTCTATAGAGTCCAAAGGCACCTGGATGCTTCAGCAACTGCTGCAAGGTCCAATCAGCAGTTTTGTTTTCGTGTCAAACAACAAGTAGACTATTGCACTGGCCGGGACGCACCAAGTGATTTATAACCTCCTAATGGCTGCTCTTTGTCAACCCCAGGACACCACTTTTTCAATATCAGACAGACACGCTCACACAAAATGGAGTGTCTGACTCGTCCCTCAGACGGCATTATTATCTTTAGGTCTGTAATGAGACCGATCACTGCCTGACTCCCTTCCGCTTTTCTTCTCTCTCTTTCTCCGCGGCACTCCGGCCGTCTCTGGTTACAGCGTTTGACTAACACTCCATTTAATATTGGCAGATTGAACTTGTTAGCGCCTGAGTGACAGGGACATTTAAATCCCCGTTGTGTGATTTGGTAATGGAAAACAACAGTGACCTTTCACTTCTCTCCTGGTATGTAACTAGCCTGGAAGATCCGATAACATGAGGCAGGATTTGTGAATGGTTGGAAAATCGGAAAGAGAAAGTCAGTAAACTACCAGTGACATTGTGATAAATATACAACAAACATTTAACAATATTGCTGCATAATCCTCCCTCCACTAACTATTAACCAACTGTCAACAAACTTTGACCTCAATCTGACTCTGAAACTAATCCTAACCACAGATCTAAACCTAGTTTTTAATTTCTTCCTTGTCGATATACTATATGACACTTTGTTTTTGACAGCACATTAAAGAGGAGATACAGAGTTTTGTTTATAAGTAGTGCGCTAACTAGGTGACAGCCAACAAACACCAACAACAGCAGCCAGATAAAAGGTAGAAAACTGGCTAACTGTTATGCTTTAAAAGCTGTTTTGATGTTTTGACAGATTTACTGACCCTGAGCGGAAACTATAGAGTATAGTAAAGCGTCTACATGGCTCGTGACAATGACAGGTGTGTTTATCTCTCCTTCACATGGCCAAAAACCATCACAATCGAAATGAGAAGGCTATAAAACGAAGACTCTCAGATTCTCAAGGTATGCAGGAACTGCACAGGTCAGAACTAGGATGGGATGAAATAGAACACTTTTCCTTTGCTTTGAACCTCAGATAAGCACTGCTTTTGCCCCTGATGGCGAGGCTGGTACATGGGTTGTGTGTTAGGTAGGTGATGGTGGCCACTGGAGGGAGTGGACAGGATGGGGGTGGGAGAGGGTTGGGCGGGCGGGGGGGGGGGGGGGGGGGGGGGGCAGAGACTCTTCTGCAGTGTTACCTCAGAGAGCTTGTTCCACAGGTCGTCCCTCGCCGCGTTACCATACATGTGTGTCATCAAATAATCCTACAACAAAGAGAGAGAAAGAAGGATTTAGACTTAGATTTCATTGCTTCATCGTTTAATAAAAAATGTGTGGTAATTAAAGAATATGAAAAAAAAAACTTTCCATGGGAAGGCACTGTGATTATAATTCCACAGAAAGGCCAGACAAAAGCACGTTTAATCCCTTTATGTGATATCTATCTCATTTATGCAAATTACTGTGGCTACAGCTATTTGGGCAGAAATGGACTATTAATCTAATCACGCCAATCAGGAGCTGTTCGTTAGTAAGGCCTTTAACAGTACATCAACGGCGCAGACACACACACACACACTGCATATTTCAACATAACACAGGATGCATTAAGCTTTCTGTCTGCACACTGGAAAAAATCAAACACAGACAAATTGGAGAGGAATCAAATAATGAGAGTGAATACAAACACAGGAAGACTCTTTTTCTGCTCAAAAATTGGAATGCAGTACCTGCATAGCTTGCGTGGCGAGAAACCCAAACAAAAAACGCTCTACAATTCCTCAAGAAGTATCAGAAACTACTCTTAATGAGTTCCCAACCGATTCTGCGAGTCCAGTAAAATAACATAGAAAGACTGAACAACACTGAACTGAAACAAAACACATGAGTGAGGAGGAGACACGCCTACTGATAAATGCACCAGGACAAAGCCAGTGTACCTAATCTCTCTGTGTACTCATGTAACATAGTCCCAGACGATGGGAAGAGGCCCTGTAGGTTGACTGATAAGGGAGAGAGGGGTGTCTGGTGAACACGGCAGCCAGAATGTCCTGATTACCTCCAGCACTTCGTAATGAGCGAGGGAGATGGGCAGATGAGAGGGAGGAAGACCCCTGGGGGTTAACATCAACCCCTCCTCAAACACCTCTTTTTATCCGATAGCGTCTGAGAGGAAGCCAGAAAGCCCCCACCGAGCACAATTCACTGATAACATTTTGGTGACCGTAAGCGATAAGAGCTCCCCACACACATTCACAGATACTCACAGACAATGCACACGAAAACCCACACACAGAGATAGACTCACACACACACTCACAGAAAAAAAAAACACACAGACTGAGTCACACACACACACACACACACACACACACACACACACACAGACACACACACACACACACACACACGAACACACACACACAGTCACACACACACACACACACACATACACACAGCTTTGTGTTCCCATGCTGTCAAGCATTTGCACTCATGCAAACAGGAGAAAAAATCAGGCCACCACCCTACTCGACTCCGCTCAACTCCACAGAGAACTAGAGGGGGCCACATAGGGGACCCAGAGGACGGAGAACTAGAGGGGGCCACATAGGGGACCCCTCCATCCCTCTTCTCTTTCTTTCTCAGATTCTGATTCCCTCCGTTTCTCCTTTTCTCCTTTCCACTCATCCACTCCCTTCTTCTCTTCCCCTCCTCTCTCTGCCCCACCCTCAGCCGTGCTGCTGCTGCCCTCACTCTCTGTGTCTGGGTTGAGTTCAGCGTCTGAAGCTCTAAATGTATGCCAGCCTGTGCCGCGCGGTGCTCTGCCCAGGAGTCAACCTGAGCGGCACTGGCAATCTGCCCGGTAACCCACGGCCAAGATGGCTCCCCAGGCTCAAAGTATCCCCCTGCTACGTCTGGGCAAGAGTTGACCCCCAACACACAGGGAGAAGAGGATTCGGAAGGACACTCGTCTTCTTCCTCGTCATCTCAATTTTCTCTTTTTCTACCCCTACTCTCTCCTGCTTAGTGACCTCTCACTCTCTCTCTCTTTTTCTCTCTCTCTTTCTTCCTCTTCTCTCCACCCACTCCTGTTTAGCTGCTCAGCCGCCCTCAATCTTTCCATCCCCTTAAGGGACCTCCCCCTCCTTTACTGGTTAAATGCCCGTAGGCAAAACACACCGGCAGGTCCCCCTGCCCAACCATCTGGCTGTAACTCCTGGTTGCCTTCACTGTGGTCCAGAGGACGTCTGATCAGAGGAACAAGCGTGGATAAAAACCAGAACCTCACACGCAAGCGCCACGGGTCAATCAAGGCCACCCAGCACGCAAACGGTTATTCTTGGACTAAACTCATTCAAGCCTGTCTTCAAAGGCGATCAGTAAAAATGCCGAGCAGAATGGGATACCTAAATGAGATGTTTGGCGGAGACCGTGGAGGCTGCTGTGCACACATTTGCATATGGACGTGGGACCACCCCTGGCCATGTCGTTTCTGTTGTCTCTTTTTTTTAATTCTTCTACAGTGTACTTTGCCTGAATGTGTGTTTTAATGAGTTCTGCCTTCACCGCCGCTGCCGCTGCTTTCACTGTTTTTTATGACCCGAAGCTTTCTACGTTCACAGAGATCGTCTTTACATTGTAAGCGAAAACTAAACAACAACAACGATGACGGAGAGACATAGAGAAATAGAGAGGGAAAGCAAGCGAGAGAGATGAGTAGGAGGTAGAAACAGAAATAAAGAGAGGTAGATGGAGAGGGAGAGAGAGATGAATCCTGTTTGTAATCCATGGGGAAAGACAACAAAATGTTATTCATTTTCCCTGTAATTTGCGCTGTTTTCTCACATTTCCTCATAACACGCTTTGGGATAGCTTGGAGTCCTGTATACCCTGTTATACTGACAGGACAATCAAATCTGAACCTCTTCCTCGGATAAATCGTGCTCACATCGCTTACCTTGGAAATAAAGATTGATTACTCTTGCGGCGTAATTGCCTCAGAGGTGACTTTTTCAGAAATGCCAGCGTAAGGAATAAATAATTCATATTCGATAACGAGTCTCGCCAAATGAGCTCTGCTCACTCTGATTTAAAGGTAAACGTATGCAATTAGTCATTTGGAAAAGCCATTTGCAGATGATTAAGGTAGATTGTTTGGTGAGGAGCAGCATTTATTTGCATATTAGTAATATACAAGAAAACAGCAAGGCTGATGAAATGTGAAAACATGAGATGGGAGAGAAAGAGAGAGAGAGGGAGAGAGAGAGGGAGTGAGAGAGAGGGAGAGAGGTAGAGAGAGAGAGAGAGGGAGAGAGAGAGGGAGTGAGAAAGAGGGAGAGAGGTAGAGAGAGAGGGAGAGAGAGAGGGAGTGAGAGAGAGGGAGAGAGGTAGAGAGAGAAATATCTTAGTCATGAGGGAGGAGAACACGTTTAGTGCTTTGCATTTTTCCCTCATCTTCCACAGATGTCCAGGGACTTGCCTAATGTTTGAAAATTGAATTTTGAGGAATATCTGTCCATTTCATCTCTGTCGAAAAAACACATTACAAGTCTTAGAGAATGCCGGTGGCAGCCTCCAGCTTTGTCTGTCTCCGGGACCTGCAAAGAGCTGACAAAAGTACCAAGGCCTGATGGATTCTGTGGAGTAAGCACCCTGGGGTTCCTGATTGCATTTAAAGAATAATGGCAAACTAAGAAAAGGGGATATAAAGTTTGTGCTTTTTGCAAACGGCGATAAAAATAAGTTTTTCCTCAGCATGGTATATGGGTGCAGTTTTTTTATCCCAGCATAAGACATTATATTTTCCCTTATCCTGAAGCTGTCACATCAGTGCCACTTTAACATAAATTACACTTTTTATGACACTGCTATTAAAAGTTACTAAGCTGTCCAAACGTGTACTGGTGGGAAATCACAATGACATTTCCAGATCTTTTAACTGCTTTTTTCTCCGTGGAGTTTTCTGTCACTCCGTCTCCTCCTAATGATTCTTCCATTTTCTTTGCATCCCCCGGTCCTCAGCCAGTCAAGCGAGGCCGTTCTCCTCAGGCCGACACCCTCGCTTTGAGGAAGCCAGATAATTGAGGTCGGGGTGTCAACTGCGGCACTACTCCCCCTCTCGCTCAAGGAGCTTTTTTTAGCTGCAGCCTCTCCTCAGCGCAGGCCCCAATCAAGGGCCCTGAATCTGGCCCAGGCACTGCCTACGTCCGGCCCATTTCCAGCTCCTGAGCTTCGCCTGCTCCATGGACCCTGTCTGTGGGCTCTAATCATGTTGGACTGGGAGGAGGGGGAGAGGGATGAGGATGGGACGGAGACAAACACTTAAGACAGTGCCAGGGTAATTAATAGTGGTGGCAATGGTGAAGTCTCCCATGTTGCCTCACACCAAACTCATCTATTGAACATCGTGGCTGTATTATTATATGTTGTATGTACAGATATTTCTATGTCTGTCTGTCTGTCTATCTACAGTACGGTTTCTCATTTAGCATTTAGCTCAACATGTTCCATGACCTATTTACAGTAAATTAAAGAATGCCTTCCTCATGACACTGACACAGACAGGAACAATCACAGTAGTAGTATCTTTGATATTTGTTAATTCTTCCTGTTCCATTCAAACACCCTCTTACCCCATAATCCCCAAATACATCCCTGCTCATCCTCATGCACTTCTCATTACAGCTTCCATGTTTTTTCTCTCTCCTTTTTTCCCTCATTAGTCCTTTTTTAGACTGAGATCCCACAATGATTGCATTAATAAGACCCCCCTTTATGCTGCCTTTGCTTGTTTATGCTGACTCAAACAGAGGCAGCATAATGACCCCCCACTGCGTTCTTTCACGTAGAAATTTGGAATTGCAGAACCAGAGGCGTGGCATTTAACATAGCATCTACTTCACCTATAATACCACGTTTAAAACTGTGATAGTTCCTACTTGTAAAATTGCATTGGAACTGCACATGAAGACGTAGCCCTGACTTAGATAGTTGGAGAAAAAATATCCCCGGCTTCAGTGAGGCTCGTCATTTAATCAATTTGACACCGGTATCAATTTGGTAGAGACCATGACTGTATTGAGTCGGAGCTGGGAAATATAATGTCAGACGTTCCGAATTCCAAGCTGTCTCGAATGCACCATATGTGTCAGAAATGAACTATCCTATTGTTACTTTCAAAAACAGCGATAGGTGACCTTAGTGTTTGCAGGCTCTTGAAAGCCCTTCACATTTATAGAAATATGTACAATATATCATGTACAAAATGTTTTGTTAATGATTTGTGTGTTCCTGCTTCATTTTGGTTAGCTGCTAGGCTGCATAACATAACCCCCCCCTGTTCCACCATGACGGCTGTGCCTTTTTTCATAGACATCGTTCCACCTCTGTGACTACCTGCACACCAATGACTGCCCATTCCGCCGCCGTACTTTTTAGACAGAGCGGCGAGGCAGAATGAAGGCAGAATATGCCCACCTTGAAAATGCTGTGCAAAACACCTGGAGTTGGAAGGTATTTGAAGTATATAGAGGGACTGAGGACTGTGTTTCCTATGTGTGTGTGTGTGTGTGTGTGTGTGTGTGTGTGTGTGTGTGTGTGCGGGGGGGGGGGGGGGTATGTGTGTGTATGTGTATGTGTGTGTGTGACTTGGGGCAAGGCGTAAGCGTGTGCTGCCTCTTGGAGTGTGAAGAGCAGTGCATGGAGTGCACCTTTGTAGTGGTGTCACAGAAATAGAAAGTTCAGCCAGACAGAAAGCCTGCATAAGCTACCCAGGAGGTGCGGAGGCACTGCTCAGTGTGAAATCGTGGTTTGTTTCTGTTTCTGCGTGTACAAGTCTGTGTGTGTGTGTGTGTGTGTGTGTGTGTGTGTGAGAGTGAGAGAGAGAGAGACAGAGAGAGAGAGAGAGAGAGAGACAGAGAGAGAAATAATAAGAGAAAGTGAGAAAGCAAGTGAGTGACAAAAGGGGGGAGAGAAAAATCACATCGGTTTTGTTTGGCTGTCTGAGTGAGGTTTGTACATGCGAGTGGGCTGTGTGTGTGTGTGTGTGTGTGTGTGTGTGTGTGTGTGTGTGTGTGTGTGTGTGTGTGTTTGTAGGAGAGACACAGATAAAGAGAAAGAGAGAGAAAAGGATAGAGAGGGATATAGAGAGACAGTGAGTGAGAGAGAAAGAGACATTGAGAAAGAGAACAGGAAGAGATAGAAAGTAGTCTGTGAGATCTGTATAGTGGAGGGATTTGTGTGTGTGTGTACATCACTGAGGAATCAATGGCCATCAGGCAGAGGCCCAAGAAGGGAAAGTGAGACTGTGTGGAAGAGGGATGGAGGCTTGTGGCTGAGCTGAACCACACGGTGTCCAGCTAATAATAATCAGCTCCCTCTACAGCCTGGGCCATCATGAGCTTGGGCATTCACAGCTCCAGTAAAGGAGGCTCTTACCAGGGGGAGACAGAGAAAGAGAGAGGGGAGGGGGGGGATCAAGAGAAAAAGAGGGACTGAGTGGAAGGTATTGAGAGAGTAGGGGATAGAGAGATAAAGAGAGAGAGAGAGAGAGAGGCAGATAAATAAAGAAGGATCATGTGTGTGAGAGAGAGGGAAAGCAGGTGAGAGAGACAGAATGAGAGAGAGAGAGGCTGGTTGGCGTGGCGATCTCTGTGTTGTGCTTCCCTCTCTCTGCATATGGCTGGTTGGCCCGTGCGGAAGGAAAACAGAGAGCACAAAAACACAGACTAAAGGAGACAGAAGGAGTTTGATGCCATTGCTCTGGCTGTCTCAGACAGGCTCTTCCCAATACTAATGACATGAAGTCCTCTGCTGATCAATGGCTCACGCTGGCATAGGCAGAGACAGAGACTAAAAGGCAATGATGTGTGCTGTGTGGTGAGACATCTATAGGCCTGACTCCTGTTTGGATCTGAATAGGAACTCACAGGAAGAGGTTGAATTGATATGCAATCCAGTGTTCGCATATCACACACACACACACACACACACACACACACACACACACACACACACACAAGCACGCACACCTCAACCAACACACACAAATAATACTATTGTGCAAGATACTTACTACACACACACACACACACACTTTTTAATGGATGCCCGGCATGAGTGTTTCATGAAGTTTTATTGCAACCCATTCATGCTGTGCGCTCTCAGTGTGACAAAGAGACAAATAATCTTTTGATGTAAAATTAAACTACAGGGTCTATCTGCTCTCCCATGTTTCACTCCAACCATCTCACCAGAACATCAGCATCTATCACCTTTTGATGGCGGAGACATTTTATATGTGTTACAGAATAAATGTTTTAGTGTCTCTATCTACCAAGTCCACATCTAACGCAACCATCCTAAGTCTCACAGCTCTTGTGCAATAAATATTACAATACAAAACAGGAAGAAGACAGAGACCAGGTGAGACAAAGTAGGTCAGAAAAAACCCCAAAACAAAACAAAAAGTTTAACAATACTCATAAAAAGTCTTCTATGAAAAGTGTTATTGTGTGTAATCCGCGAGGACATTTCCCTCATAACTGTGTGAAGCCGGCACAATTGAAATGAAAGGAAGGGAAGACAGAGACTAATGGCCCTTTGTTTTCCCTTGCTGATGCAGCACCTGTTCCAGCTAGCCTGCCGCTCCATAATGTGTTTACAGTGAATTTGGCTCGTATTTACATCTTAATTCATTCAAATCAGTGTGTTAGCATGAAACCTAGTTTGAAGTTGTGAGCAACGAGATTAGGGTTTATCCTTTGTTTGATCCGCTAATCCAGAGAGTGGCGGGCCATGCACAGAGCTCAAACTTGACTCCGATTATGCACACGCATACATACACAGACACACACATCGACACACGTGTGTGCACACACACACACACGCAACAGCACGCACACAAACACAAACAAACACTTTCTCGCTTTCTCTCTCCTTCACATAAACACACACACACACGCACACACACACACACACACACACACACACACACACACACACAAATACACACACACACACACACACACACACACACACACACACACACACACACACACACACAAATACACACACACACACACACACACACACACACACACACACACACACCAGAGCCTTGGACAATTTGCCTTTCTAAACAGTCCAATCTCTATTCCAAACAAAACAGGGATCAAACAAGGCATATTGTGCATTTGGCTTTCTGCACAACTAAGCGGACATTTGTAAGAACTTTGGAGTGGAATACCAGTGAGTTTAAAATGGCAGGCAGGGATTCCGCTGAGATTTGAGCTCCCGGGCACTAACAGAGGACTCGGCATACATGCTAATGCATGCATAGGTAATAGGAGAAATGTGTTGCGCAATACCTCAATCGCTCCGACCCTCAGAGACTGTTGGCTTGTGTATATGCACGTGTAAATGTGTGTTAAAATGAAGCGAGGTGCGGAGAGAGAGAGAGAGAGAGAGAGAGAGAGAGAGAGAGAGAGAATGTGTGTGTTCATGTGTATGTTTGTGCATGTCTAAGAGAAAGTGTGTCTGCCTATGTATGTTTGAGACAGAGTGAATGTGTGTGTGTCTCTGTGTGTGTGTGTGAGACAGAGACCTGAATTATTTGCACTCTGTGGACTGGCTACAGTGTTCTGTTTAGTCACCTGTGGGTGTATGTGTATGTACTGCATATGTATGTGTGTGTTCATTTTCTGCCTAGTTGCACATGTTTGTGTGAGTACACATACTGTGTGTGTGTATGTGTGTGTAGGTGGATGTTTGCAGTGTAGAAGAGCACAGAGAGAAGCTAGGGCCACGAGAGAGTAAAGCTTAGGTGATGTGGTCCCCAGTGTCCGGGACCTTGTTTGCTCCCTAGTTTGCTCCCTAGTTTTTAATGAACTGACTAAAGGAATTGATTACGCACAGTGTGTGTGTGTGTGGTTGTGTGGGTGTGTGTACATGTTTGCAGAGGATTCCAGTGTGTGTTGCTGTGTTTATGTAAATGTGTGCATGGCTATGTCTCTGCATGCACATGTTTGAAGAGGATTTCACTGTGTGCGTGTGTGTGCGTGTGTGTGTGTGTGTGTGTGTGTGTGTGTGTGTGTGTGTTAAAAATACTCCCCTATGGTTTTCTTAACTTTAATTAGGAGCTAATGGCCTTGCCCGTCCCTGGCATGGAGTAGAGTAAGAGAGAGAGAGAGAGGAATAAAGAGAGAGGAGGGGAGAGAGGAAGAGGGGAGGGAAGGGGGGGAAAGAGAGGATTCAGGGAGTAAGTCAGAGATGGATATAGATAGAGGTTGTTTTACTCACATTCAGGCCCCTCTGGAAGACGGACTGACCCATGACATTGGCCAGCATCCGGATCAGCGCCGCTCCCTACAGGAGAGGAAGAGAAGAACTTTTAGGGTTCTGTGTGTGTGAGTGTGTTCTGAGTAGGGTTGGGTACCGAGAACCGGTACCAATATGGAACCGGTCCCAATACAACCGGTACCTACCCGGACCGAAATGCAACGCAGATTTCGGTGCTTCATTTCGGTGCCTGAGCCAATTGAACACGGTCGCTAGGCAGATTCTGTGGGGCACATGTAAAACTGCCCCAGCTCCCATTGTAAACTTTGTCCTGTGTCGCTCACGCTCATTGGTGTTTTCATAGCAACAGTCTTATGACAGTGAAGAGCAGGCAAGCACAAACAGAACTAGCCATCAACCTTTTAACAGAGAAAATACCGAAAGGTAAACGGTCAAAAGTGTGGCTGTATTTCGCACAAAAAGATTCAAACATCGCGACGTGCAGCAAATGCAACAAAATAATTGCGTGAAAAAAGGGGAGAGAAGGCAAGATCAGCAACCGAAGACTGAAAAATATACGGAGATGACAGATAAACTACCAACGGTAGTCTGTTAAAGGGGCAGTACACATTTTCTCATACTCAGTGTGTTCAAGTAACAAGATTAACTATGAACAAGATAGAAAAGATAGGTATAAACAAATCATAAAATGGTGAAATTTCATGAAATAAATGCAAACAAATAATACATTTTTGACTCCAATGCAGTGCGATGAGATGGAGACCTCCAACCAGTGACTCAACTAGAGTGTCTTCCCCCTGACATTTCTACCGTGAGACGTGAGTCACAGAAACGGGTCAGGAAAACAAACAAACAAATAAACAAACGAACAACCAATGGCGGTGTGTTGACAAGAGCACCATGGAGGGTTTTCTCCTGATCCTCGACCCGATGGCTCAGACTATGATCTCATCTGGCTTGATCCCCGACACCACCAACAGCGCCACAAGAGGCATGTCCTGACAGCCTCTGGATGGGCTGCTTCTGATCTGTGTGTATGTGTGTGTGTATGAGGTTGTGTGTGTGTGCTTGAGTGTGCCTGTCAGTGTGTGTGTGTGTAAGCATGTATGTCTGCACGTGGGTGTTTGTGTGTGTACAGACAGCCCAGGGAGACACTAAGTGGGATATAACAGGGCACTGATTGACAGGCTAGGTAATGGACACTAACACACACACCCAAACAGACTGTCTAATACGCACAGTCAACTCCTCACACCAGAACCACACCACACCACACCGTCACGACCCAACAGATAACAATGTGGTTTGCTTCCAATGCACAGAGACTCAGCCTACATCTGAGCTGATTAAGAAGAGGGCCATGAAAAATAAAGCTAATTGAAAATAATTGAGTCAATGGCTTTCAAACTGAGTTCTAAGGCTGCTTGGGAAATCTGCTTAGTAATAGCTGCTATTTTTCAGACCAGACAGAAGACAGATAATGGTAATTTAGCCAGAAAGGCTATATAATTGTGGCACCCAATTCAAAGCCCTGCCATCCTTTCGTATAAAAGAAGCATTTGAATAACATAGCCTCTGCTATAGCATGCCAGTATACCTTCTGTTTGAGACATTACATATCGCATGTCCGCATCTCTTACATGGTCTATCATCTTATTACTGTCCTTTCTAGTAAAGGATGCCATGGAAACTGCTTGATGATCAAACTTCCTTGTAAGGCACGCCATGGTAACTACTTCATGATGATATTTCCTAGCAAGGGATGCCACGGAAACTGCTCTGCGATGATATTTCTTGGTATGGGACGCCACGGAAACTGCTTTATGATGATATTTCTTGGTATGGGACGCCACGGAGACTGCTTTATGATGAGGCTGCACATTTGTTTTGCCCGGGCACGGAGAGGGCCGAGTGGCGAGGGAGGGAGAGTGTCTAGGGAGCATCTGTTCCTGCCAGCTGGTCGTGCCCTCACGTCTCTCTGCCCAGCTGTGACTGACAATGCTTGAGATTTTTAACGGTGAATAAACAGACTGAAGAAATGAGACAGGCAGTGCTGTCAGAACTCCAGCACGTAAAAAAAACTGAGTTTTAGTTTATACATTTTTTTTCTTTCTGTGTTGTGTGACAAGTTGTCTTGTGCTGGGATTATATAAAGCAGTTAATCTTGGATGGGAGGTAATTAAAAAGATTTAGCCCTTCCTGAGAAAGGCTGCTTATTGTGCCACCACCAGCCCCGGGGCCAGTGGGACACTGCTCTTGCATTCTGCTGCATTCTCTCTCTTTCTATTTTTTCTGTTTCTCAGCATGTTCAAAAAACATGCCATTATTGAGATATTTTTCTGGTGTATGACTGCAGGGCGATTGTGAAAGTGAAATTATTTTGCTCAGGAGTTCTGCGGTGAATTATTTTGGGGGTAATTCAGAGGAATGTGAGTTTTTGCTTTTAACAGCGCTGCTCTGTAACTTACCATGGTGTGTACGACAGAGGTCAAGAGGCCAACACAACAATAACATTTTAAAATAGATATAGATCTACAACCCTAGCAAGGGGCTGCTGGAGCAATGTGGGAGGTGGCTGCTTGCCTTTTTGTAGGCAATCCAGTCGAAGACCCGGTCGATGTCGGTGGCCTCGTACACTTCCTGGGAGATGGGGTGAGAGCTAGCCAGACCGTCCAACAGCATCACTTCATGGAGAACATCCGTCAAGAAACGCTGCTTCTCCTGAAAGAAGGATAGATAGAGAGACAGAGAAATAGATATATAGATAGATAGATAGAGATGCGGGGGGGGGGGGAAAGAGAGACAGAGAGGGAAACAGAGATGGGGTACAGAGAATTAATGAATAATATGCACTTGTATAAATTCTATCATTCCACTTATATAATGCTTTTTTTCAACTCAAAGATGGAGACAAGGAAAGGGCAGCTGAAGCAGCAATAATGAACCTTAAGAAAGAAAATGGTGAAAAGGGATGAATAAGAATGAGGAGTGCAAAAAGGATCAGATCCAAACATTCACAGATCCAAACATTCACAAAACCGCGGCTTCGCTACCGGATGACCCGATGTGCACTCTGGTTCAGTTTGGGTGAGTCCAGCGAGAGCGATGAAATGTGAAGGGTCTCCATCTGGAGAGGGCGTCTGTTGGCAGTTTATTTTGGAGAGGAGGCCCGGACAGCCAAGGGCATCTTCACTCAGGCAGGAGAGAAGCTCTCACCCCCTGGGAACCACCTCCAAGCGACGCCTCCTTTGGTCTCTCGCTCAAGCGGACAGGCATTTGTGCTTTCTTAGAGTACTATTTGGAAGGGCAACAAATTAGATCAATTAGGCTCCATTAGTCAGCAGCCTTTCTGTGAATCTGCTGGGTTAACTGGTGTAACAACGTGACAGTTCAAATGTCATTGTTTCTTTTATTTTTATTGTTATTTTTTATTGTTATTTTATTTAAAACAAAAAATATTTGTATTTATTTAGAAACATGTGTGAACAGCTTACAGGAGTAGCTATGGATGTTTTAAAAGTATTTAAAATGGTGTAATAAACTGGGATGTGTCAAGAGTATATGCTTCACTATGTTTTTGTTTTGGTGGTGTTGTTGTATTGCTGGGATGCTTTAAAACTGGGGTTCTGAATTCTGTTCCTGGCTTCCCTGCCCTGCATATCCTCTACCTACAGCCGGGTTTCCATCCAACCTTTTTAATGCAAATTTTGAACATTCTAATAGAAAATCCTAAGTGGAAATGCTTAAAATTCACACAAAATCCTCTAAGTCAAATAATTAATTTGCTGGACGAGAGTGGATTTACTCCCGATTTGCATTGGGTATAACGCAATTAATGTTGATGGAAACGGGTTTATTCATATCAAATTGCATTTGTTGAGATTTTATTATTACTTTATTTCCATTAAAGCTGCATAGACAACCTAAACTTTTGAACCCACAGCTGTTCCCAACTCCTCCCCTGATTAGGAATGTGTCCGTTTTGAATTAGCATAACACAGTGGATGGAAACACGAAGTCTAATTGTTTTTTTGCTGAATTTTCATTGATGCGCTTAAAATAAGCAAATTGGAGTTGGTTGGAAACCCAGCTTATATCTCCCTTCTCCCCTTGATCAGTGTAATCGAAGTGCTCTTGATTAGCTAAATCAAGTATGCTCAGGTAATCAGGAGAGCCACTGCTGTGTTCTGTCAGCTATTCAGAGGAGGGACACATAATACACATGCTGAATAGAAGGCCACAGGAGCAAGAATAACAAACAGTTTTTTGTTGTTTTTTTTTTTAAATTTTATAGCAAGCTAAAATAAATAGCAATCTCGTTGCCTCTCCATTCTGACAACTATCATGGAAATTGAATGTCCAATAAAAAAAGTCCTTTAAATACAAGTTTGAACTTGATGAAAAACCATTGACACAACACTACCATTGTGCCATTGTACTGCACCCCTGCCTGCCAGCTATTCTGCATGTTACCAGGGAAGCGGGTACATACCAACAATGGCATTGTGGTAGAAGTTAGCATGCTGGTCAGCATGTTGTTTAGTTTAGTTTTAATATAGCATCCTATGCCAGTTTCCCTTACAAAACATCTTCCCACTCCAGTCCTATAAAACCAGGCTTTATTTGCACCAGTTAGCCAGTACTGCTAGTTCACAACAGCCCAACTGAAAACTCAGCCAGAACGATCGATGGATGCTGTCGTCTGTCTTGAAGCCTCATTATCGTCTCATCTGGATGTGGCTTTAAGGACGACTGATTTCTCTTTCTGATTAGTCTACACTAGCAGCTGGCAGACGAGAGTCTGGCCACGTGCGTCAGTCTGTGCTCACTGGGCTGATTCATCCAGTCAGTCAGTGGTCAGGCCGGACCGCTGCAAGCACTGCAGGCTCGGGGAGGGAGATTCTTCATTTGTGGGCTCTAATGAAACGTCAGCATCAAAGTGGTTCATCTTCTTTCTGAAATGATAATCACATCTGCCAGAAAGCTCTCTCTCTCTTTCTTGTGCACGCTCTCTCTCTCTCTCTCTCTCTCTCTCCTTGAGTTGTCCGTAGTGAAACCAATACAAAATAATTTTTGCTGCATGATTTTGTCTCACTGTCTTTATCTGTCTGTCCATGCCTCTCTTGGTAAATTATTCATGGTGTGAAGGGCTTGGCACACACAAATGAACACACAAATACAGGCCTAGGAAAACATGCATACACTACAGCTGCCACACATAGAAACACACAGACACAGACACAGACACAGACACAGACACAGACACAGACACAGACACAGACACAGACACAGACACAAACAAACACATACAGACAGAGACAGACATACACACACACACAAACACACACACACACACACACACACACACACACACACACACACACACACACACAAATAAGCAATCTCTGTCTTTGTGCAAATATAGCCCCTCAATGCCACAGCTGGTGTTTGAAGGAGACTGCCACCCACAGAGTTATGAAAGCCACCCCCCACCCCCTTTAGTTCTCTTAATAAACTTGTTCGTTCAATAATAAATGAAAGAGAGACCAAGGCCTCTCTCTATAGAGATAAGATAACACTTTGTAGAGACTTTGTAGAGACCACTTCAACAAACTTCTATATGAGACATTAGCTTTGTTTTAGAAATGATTCATACGAAGGAAGACATGTTGGGCCAAGGTTCTTATAAGTATAGCTATCCGCACAGACAAGGATTAAGACTGGACCAGAACTAAATTGCAGTGCGGATGGAACAGTTCTGCTCTTTGTCCTCAACCAGATGAACCAATCATGAGACAAAGAAAGACACACAGGAACATGTTTAAATGACTTCTTATCGTTCTTTCTCAACCATAGTAATTTCTCATGTGAAGCCTGATTTTCACAACCCAATCCAATCATATGTGCAAGTTAATTTAGATGGAGCTTATTGCCCTTCCTGTAATATGGGCAGAAGTAAAGTGGGAATGGTTACTTGCTCACACTTGACATTACTGTGCCCTTATCACATAGTGACTACAGTAGAGTAGAGGGACCTGTTGAGTAATGAGGAGTAATAGCAGACAATATACTCAAAAATAATATGGTTAGGGTGAGACTTAAGGTATGTGTGAGTGAACTGAATCAATGTTATCAAACAATGATAGTTTGTGTGTAACAGTGTACAGAAATAAATGTGTCCACTCTTTGCAACACTCATTAATTTTCCGTTTCAGACAGCAATAATGAGCAATATTTGAAGGTACAATTAGCTTTGAGTAATTCCTTTTCGATTTGAAATAACTAATGACATTTTGTGTACACACATTCATGATTTACACATTTATTGAGGTATTTAAAAGTATAAAAAATTTGACCAACAAGTCCATCTTCACTGGCTGTCAAATTACGTAATACCCCAATTCACTCATACCAATCAAAATGAAAGTACAGTGCAGGGATGACATAACTGTCACAATTGCGAAGACACGAGAAGAATTGCTCTAGATAATCATCTGCCTCTCTTGTTCTTGTTAATTGTTCACTGTTTTACGAGCTGTGTCGCATGAATAGCCCACGAAGGAAGGAAGTCATGCGACAGGGAAGAGGAACGCCCGGGGAGAAAGGAGATGCAGGGATGGAGGGGGGGCACGTTGCTGTGGCAGCTGGTGAGGCTGAGCGAATGTCATGTAAGTCACGTAACCGCGCCGTAAAATTAGTGCCATTAGAAGGCCTTCCATCTGGACCATATGCGCTCACAACAGGGTGTTTATTCCCAATGATATTTCACTTAGACTCCCCGATATTGACAACTCAAACTGCGGTGGCCACAGCTTGCCACCGGGGAGTGGGGGTGGGGTTGGGGGGGTGTGAGATGAATGAATCAGCCACTGACCTAAGCGAGACAGCGAGAGAGCAGTTGCTCTACACCTGCCTCCCATGATGAGTCCGAGGGAGGATCTCCTTCGAGGAGCTCTGAATGCGCCAACGTACTTGCGCGGGCAGATGCGACGCATAAAAGAAGGGTGGAGAAGCTGGCAGATAAAATATGATGCGAGTAAAGAAATAAAGAAATAAATGTTGCGGTGCAGATGTTCACGGGAGATGAAGCCGGCGGCAGCGGGTCGGGGGCCTTGCTTTCATTAATCCTTCTGACAAAGACATGGAGGCTAGGTGAACCCCTCACACACACACACACACACACACACACACACACACACACACACACACACACACGCACACACACGCACACACCCTCCACTATCTCCTGCACCCCCACACCCGTGTCATCATGCTCTCAGATGTGATAATCTCTTATCAGGAGACAGAGTGCTCGAGTGTGTCAATCAGACAGGCCGTCAGATCTGACAGATGCATCACTCTTTTAAATGCCCTCTTGAGTACACTTGCTTGCTTAGATGCTGCTCTGTGACCAAGGTGCCTCATGGCAAGGATAGGAGTCTACCCTCTCACATAGCATGGAAGGAGTTGGAGGAAATATGAGAGCGTTTAGGTTAAACATAGACATGCATCTCATAGGAATGATCTATGAGGCAACTTTTTGAGCAATGTTCCCAGGCATCCATATGAACGGTTCCTAGGGTTCTGATTGGATGATCAGGACAAGTTTTCCATTGATTATTTAGGTTCTCCAGATAAATATTTGTTGCCCAATATCAATGGGAAAGTTTAAAAACAACATTGCTCTGTAACATCGATTGTAACTATAACGATATAAGTGTCCATACTGACCAAGTATAGGGTAAACCTCTCAGAAATATAATTCATGTTTTAATGTCATACCTTTAAATTGGTTGAATTCTGATTGGTTGTCACTTTTTTATGGTTCAGTCTGAAACAATCAGTCTGAAAATTATGCCGAATAATAACATTCTTCATGTCGTTATTGTTATAGTGTGTGGTGCAGACGTTGTCATTGTTATGAGCTAGAGTGATATTTAAAACTATAGAGTTTATTACAGTTATTGTTATAGTTATCGTTAACCGTGTGGACAGGACTTCAGTCTTGAAACTAATACTGTTGATCTACAACATGCCGAATTTAAACTAAATTAGCAGAAATTATGGTTAATTGGCATCTCTGAATAATTGAACTAGGCATTAGCGTGAGTTTATTTGTGTGTGTGTGTGGGGGGGGGGGGGGGGGGGGGGGGGGGGGGGTTGTAGAGAAAAGCTGTGCCATTCATCAGTAAACATGATTTAGTGTATGCCAGCCTATGTTGGGGTTTTCTAGAATGAATGGGGTCAGAGTCGTGACTTTCCACCGACGTCCTTGAGAGGCCGACAGCTAATTATCATCTCAGCATCCCATTGTTTACCTCCAAGCGGAGTATCACGACTCCTAAATTACAAATTACACCTCAAGCCGGGGGGGTAAAAAAACGAAAACAAAAAACCTACTTATTCACTTTCGAGTATTAGGCAGCAAGTCCGTCTTGCTCCTTAGCGGAGGATATTAAAAGCCACTCATCCAGATAGCTCTCTATTGCTGCCTTTTCCCGAGCAGCATAATGACAATTAATAGCACCACTTCACGCTGGCATAAAGTAAGCACAGTGGCAGTGGCTATTTGTCCTCATTTGATAGTGCAATACTGTTTTCTCATACTGAGGTGGCTATTTCGCACAGGTTGGACAGCACAGAGAGGAGCGTACCATGTATAATTCATCATCCGATAGTAATACTACTCTCCTCTGTGCTCGCTTGTTTGCCCAAAGTCCTATTTGTCTGGACAGAGAGGTCATCTTTTGTCCACCAAGAGCTCCGCCATACATGTTTTAAATAATCCAGTTTGAATATGCATGGAGGAGCTACAAGCCACTTCCTGGCACCAAAGTATAATGATTTACCAGCACACCATTTAAATGTGCCAGTGCTGGCAGTGCTCGGGACAATGTATTTGTTCAAAGGGGAAATAGAGAACAGGTGTTTTCTAGGATGAATGGATGTAATAGAAGAGAGGCTAGAGACAAGATAGCGTGGGTTTGTGTTTGAACAATAATACTGTGACGTTACAACAATATTAGCTAGAACTTAATTTAAGCGAGCCTCAAAATGTAATATTTCACAGTCTTACCTTGTAATGAGCTGCAAACAAATTACAGTACAGTGTTTTGAACTGATACAGGATATCGTTTACATAGTCTTTCTTTCTTTATATAGTGGTTGTCATTGCAATGTTATGGTGCGGAAGCCTTTAATGCATGTCACAGACTGTTTTAAAACAAGTCTCTTATTTCTGTCAGGTTATGTAATATCACCATAGGCATGTGCCATTGTGAATGCGAACATAAAACATTGAACAACTGGACTTCAGTCACACTTCAGCCCTTCTCAAGACTTTGTCTGAGGGATTTATTTGCTATGCTAATGTATATTTGCAATTGGATCTTCATAACAGTCATATCAGTAAAAGTTTAGTTACAAAAGACCAAGACAGGACAGATACAAAGCACATCTTGCACCTACTTTACATGAAATGCCTTTAATCTATACTCAAGTTGACATGAAAAAAAAAGACTGAGGACATTATTATTAAGGACTGAGGACATTGCTATTAGCACAGTATTTATATAACCTCAATGTAAAGTGGAGCCTGATCTATTGCACTGTATGCAGCGGAGGGTTATGGTCCGAGCTAGGCAAAGGAGACCACTGGGATGATAAAGTGGTCTCTTACTGAAAAGGGTTCACATAAGAACAAATTCTCCTGGTTTGGACATGGTATTCCTTTTCTTTGGTGGAACAATTTTAGGATGATGTGTTGCTCCATGATTTGTGTTCAAGGGGGACTGCCAACATGTTGCGACAAAGATTGCAGCAATTTATGGACGATTTATTGAAATCCTCTTAGTCAACGAACCATTTAAAGAGCCCTGGTTTAAATCAGCATGACAATATCAGTTTGTTGAAGGATACACAGTCCATATCACACTTTAACTATCAACATTTCATATTATGAAGTGAATATGCAAAGAATTAAATCACATTTTTCAAACCATAAGCTTATTCTCTGTCACATCACTGAATTAAACTCCATCCTCCGACTTAACACTTTCTGACATGTTAGATGTGAGCTACGCTGAGGAAATGTTTTGGTGTGTGAGCAGAATATGGAAGTGGAGCTCATTTTCACAGCAATGTGAGAATCTATGACAGTAGGCTGTGACAAATTAATCTCCATTTAGCTCAATGTAATAACACTGCATGAAACTGCATGACGCCTTTTCACTGCTATGAAGAATCAGTGTGAGAATTATTTTATATTCTATATTAATACTGCACTAATTGATGTACCTGCTGTGAATATTCATGACAATATATGATATTAGATCTCAAGTATGTTCTCACCATGTTCCACTTGGGGAAGAGGAAGTCGGTTCCGACATACTCAAAGAAGTGAGCAAAGCCTTCCTTCAGCCACACATCCTCCCACCACACCGGTGTGACGAGATCCCCGAACCACTGTAAGACAAAAGGAACATTCCAGATTATTCCGAATCAAAGAGCATCCCACCAACATCTATTACAGCCTAGGTTGCATTGATATCACAAGGGGCAGCACTGTACCTAGACCGTAAACCTTGAGGTATAAATGTCAAGACAAGAGTTGAAAGGTCTTTTTGTTCTGCACAATTAGGTGAACTTGAGCATTCTGGGGCTGTTACAAAGTGTACCCCGGCCTGTGGGGAAAGAAAGTTTTTTCACACAATAGACTTGGGAAACATTCTGCCAGCAGCCAGCCATACCTCAGTGAACTATGATTAATAGTGGTTCAGACAGTCAATACAGCACAGTCACGCAAACCGGATTCATTCCCCACATTTTACGCTGCCTCAGAAAGGAGTAAAGCTGCCAAGCTCCACTATCAGCGAAGAAGGAGTGGAGGGAAGGAGGGGGGGAGAGGAGTGGAGGAGTGGAGGAGAATGAGAGTGGAGCTTTTGTGCACTTCACAATCTGGGATATAAACAATTACCAGCCAAACAAATAAACAAACAAACAAAACAAAACAAAACAAAACAAAACAAATAAACAAAGTCTCTGGCTGACTGAAGAATTTTCCAGCTCTTGGAAAAAAAAAGCAAGCGCTTCTCATTCTTGGTGTGCCATCTTAAAGACAGGACATGTTTTGAGGGGGAAGTCAGGACACTCCAGACAACTCCTTTTCTTACTGAGGGTAAACACACAGACAAGCTCATCAAATATCACATCAGTCTCATATCACTGCGGACCAAATTAGAGTTTCTATCCAAACAATATTCTTCACAATGAGTGTCATCTGCTTTCACGTCTGTCATCTGCTGGGTTCACTAATGCTAACACTAACTAGCACTCTACTGTACTTCTAAGTCCAGTTCATTTTATTTATTTATTATTTAGTCATTTAGCAGACGCTTTTATCCAAAGCGACTTACAAGGATGTATACACATTTTTACATTTACACTGATGGCACACTGCACATCAGGAACAATTAGGGGTTCAGTGTCTTGCTCAAGGACGCTTCGACA
>NC_045172.1:5264851-5267351 GCF_900700415.2 Clupea harengus | reverse complement strand
TCCTGTGCGTGTGTGTGTGTGTGTGTGTGTGTTTGTGGCAGTTTAGGTGCATGTGCATAGTGTGTGTGTGTGTGTGTGTGTGTGTAAGCAGGGTGAATAATTAAGACTCAGCGCTAATGCCTTGTGCCCTCATAAAGGCGTACATGTTTATCAGGCTGATTAAATAAAATACACTTACAAAGATTAAGGTACGGCTCAGACTAATATGGCTGGGAGAACACAGGGAGAATGAGCCGCAGGCTAATGGCAGACATAAAATATCTGATCCATCTGATATGTGTGTGTGTGTGTGTGTGTGTGTGTGTGTGTGTGTGTGTGTGTGTGTGTGTGTGTGTGTGTGTGTGTGTGTGTGTGTGTGTGTGTGTGTGTGTGTGTGTGTGTGTGTGTGTGTGAGTCTGGATATGTGTGCTTATGTGTGTGTGTGTGTATCCCTGTAATTGTGTGTGTATGTATTTATGTGCATGTGAATGTGTGTGTGTGTGGGTGCGATCAGAGACCGGGTCAGATGTTTTGAGCCTTCCTCTCTGACCTCAGTTGTGCAGCCGTGTCAAGGTCACACAGGGCCACAGCAGCAGAGCCCCTGGTGAGAGAAGTTCCCTGTTGCACTGTGACGATGTGGGACCACTGATCAACCAAGCGCACATAACACCGCTTCACAAATCAAGGGCCATGGCAAGGCCTGACCTTATTTCCACGACAATATCTACTGATGACGGACCCCCCTGAAGAAAAGCAGTCAACCAAACACACTTGTGGGAGAGGAGGCGTGCGCTCGTCCATAGCCTCGCCAATCAATATAGCATCCGCACCGTGACTTCCACCAGACTGGGTTATGTGTGCCCATGTGTGGCATGTCACATGTGTAGTGTGCGGGGGGACGGGGGGGAGTGACCAGAGAGGACGGCGTGCACAGACATAAACAGCGGTGACCCAGAGCGGTGACCTAGCAACATAGCGAGACAGGCTTGGGGGCGGTGTCGACCCTGTTGTACCCTGTGCAGCGCCACATGGAAGCCTATCAGATGTAAACACATGCCACGCCTCACATGCAGTACTGCAAAGGAGAAATGTCACATTTGTCATTATTATTTTTTTCATTTTTTCTAATGTTGTTATTGTTATTGTTATTGTTGCTGCTGCCGCTGTTGTGGCCATGACCCAACAAAACAGCTTCAAGAAAATCAGAAGCCTTTCAGGAGCACGTCATCCAGCAGTGCAGGTCTGACAAAACCAGGGACCCAAAGGATGCACAGAGCATTGGGAACAATTGCGTTGAAGTGAAGAATACTACGTATGTACTTCTCAGTAAGTATATGATTTTACAAGTATGAATTCTAGACGTAACCCTAATACAACTTGCACTTATATATGCACTAAAATATAAAATATATTCATCATTGTGACATATCACTAATAGAAAATACTAGACATTGGATAAACGCTTTTTCAAGAAACATAGACCTGCGGAGCACATTATATTATTCCATTAGAGAGAGATTTCTGTTTTTCCCCAATTCAAAGAGCAATATTGTACTTCTCTCAGATGGTTTAATCTGCCCTTTGTTCACATGCTTGGTGAGGAGACTTACATGAAGATTCTACCAGTCTGCCTACAATGCAAAAAAAGCGTATTGGAATGTCATTAGTGTATCATCCAAAAGTTTTTAGAAGGTCAGAATAAATTGTCCATGACAAGGCCAAAATAATTGTTTGAAGAAAAAAGTGAATTCAGTCAGCATCGCACTAAAGCAGAGATGTAATACACTACTGAATATCACCCACTGTAATTAAGCATCTACTTTACGCGTATGTGAGATCTAAGATGTCTTAATGAGACACAGTCTAGATGGTATTGCTCAGGGCCACTGCCAGTGTTACTATCGCTGAAGCCCTTTCTGTGACCTGGGAGAGGAGCATGCGTCTCACGGTGACGTATGCATACAGAAGTGGCATAAATAATGAACTCTCTACTACCGGCTTTGTCCTCATAAAAATTCATGAGCGGAGATGTAGCCTGCAAGCATATGAATTTGATCTGATCCTCCGAACATCATGTGATCAAGATAAAGGTCATGTGACACACAGGGACGATGGAGTTTAATGGGAAAATGCCATCGAAGGAAGTCAAGAGGTTCAGCGAGGATTTGTATCTGCTGTCAGCAGGAGAAGAACCACTGCCTTCAAGTTACACAGACAAACAGAACCTGCTATGATAGGAGGGCTTGCTTGTCTTTTAAAAAGATCCATATCGCTCTGTAATAACATTTCACCCGGTGATGACATTAAGCCAATTCAATCAATACACTTTCGAGTTGAGTGAAGGGGGGTGAGGGTGGGTGTTGGTGGTAGTGTTGGGGGTGGGGGGCATATCAGATGGCCCCTTTATAAAAGCTTTGAGTAAACCGTCTTGTCTGTGGGAGTTTATTGGAATATGGAGATGGTTTTGTGATGCCATCCACACACACACACACACACACACCCCAACGCCCCCAACGCCCCA